>NW_011342081.1:84339-101839 GCF_000735185.1 Notothenia coriiceps
TTAGACTTACATACTCAATACTGTGGACAATCCCCTCAGGAGCACTTTGGGGTGAAGTGTCTCAGGGACACAACGACATGCTGACTGCAGTGGGGTTTGAACCTGATCCGAACACCAACGCACTAGTCCACTGCGCCACAGCCTCCCTATATGGAATAATCCATATCCAATATTTAAATCAGCCTCCAAAATGGTGCTAATCAAGATTATCGTCAATTATTCTACAGTGAGAACATTGTGTATAAATCAGTTAAGCTTAAAGGAGCCCTATTATGCTTATTGTCATGTTGTATAATTGTATCTAGTGTCTCTACTGTGTCTCCATGCTTTAATGTTCAAAAAGCTCTTTATTTTTCTCATACTGCCTGTGCCCCATCTGCTTGCATCTGCTCTTGGTTAGCTGGCCGGCTCTGTTGTGATTGGTCAACCGCTTAGAGATGTCCCGCCCCTTAGCCTATCACGTACATGTGTTGGGGTGCTAGCAAATAGAAACGCAAGTGTTACATAGTGATGTCACTTTGTTACAGTATGGAAGTAAACAAACAAGGGAACTTTGGGATTTGAGACTTTTCAGACCATTCACATACACTAAAACCTATAGGACACACTACAGGGAGGGGAGAACCTCATAGATAGGGCCCCTTTAATGATTGGCAAAAACCCATTTTATTTTATTGTGTTAAGTGAAACTGATGGCGGAAACATAAAGGACAACAGCTGTTTGCAGTTGAATATATGGACGATCTCCTTGTATGATA
Source organism: Notothenia coriiceps (assembly GCF_000735185.1). Lineage (NCBI taxonomy): Eukaryota > Metazoa > Chordata > Actinopteri > Perciformes > Nototheniidae > Notothenia > Notothenia coriiceps. The sequence goes on from NW_011342081.1 coordinate 85,098, forward strand.
TTTATATTCCTTTCTTTCCTGGTTGCATCACTTCCATTTCTTATACTGAGCCATTAAAACTGGACACTCTCAGTAACCTGTTTTCTGAAAAATTGCCATCACCGAGGAGTCAAGCTGCTGCAGACCTGGGCTGAATTGCATCCCCGGTCTCTGGGGCTTTCACTTTTCCCCTTTGAGCCTCTACTCTCAATTCTCTGTTTTCATTCTCTGTGAACCCTTTCACGCAGCAACATTGTTTATTGTAACTCTAAACTTTCTTTGACCTGCACAAATATTGTTAAAAATTCACACAAGCCCTGCAGGTAAGATAGGTAACTGTCCGTATAGCATTTGGAAAAAGTCTATAATAGAATAGAATTGGAGGATGAAACCCTCTTTAATTGTCACACACATGCACACAACACACACACAGTGAAATATGACCTCTGCATTTAACCCATCCTAGTACTAGGAGCAATGGGTAGCTATTGTACGGCGTCCAGTGCCTTGCTCCAGGGCACCACGGCAGGGCCCAGGAGGTGAACTGGGACCTCTCCAAGTAGTGTATTGGTATTTAGGTCTGTTTGGGGACTTGAACCGGCGACCCTATACGGCTCTCTCTTTTTTTGTCTTTTATTATTAAATTTGCTGATTTTACATTTTATTTACAATTATACATAATTTGTACATGGGAAAAAAAAATCATACTAAACATAACTCGTAAAAACACTCCACCACCAAAACTTAATTACTTAAACTAATAAACAAGAAAAACATATAAAACTCAAACAAATCAAAGAAAACAAAATTAAATAATTGTCCTTTTTCCAATATACAAGTAAGCAATTTTTTCCAAGCCCCTACTGACTGAGCCAGTGCCATAAATATGTATTATGTTGTATTAGTATGTATTTTTTGTATTATTTTAAACTTTTAGAAATGAACTGGCCTTAAAAGAGAAATTGCTTACGTGGCTCTCATTTTTGTAATTTTGCGAAAAGGAAGGCAAAAGGTCAAACATTTCTGATAGGTGATATGTCAAATTAGAAGCAACACACGGCAGATTAGAGTGCATGGCTAAAATTAGTTTAACAGCATCTTGATTCAAGGCAGAGGCAAACAAATCTAATCCAGCAGGAATCAGAGCCAGCAGGCATGCAGACAAAAACAAGGTTTGAATGTTAGAAGAGTAAAGCGTTCAATAGAGGTGAACTCTGACATGAGGGTCTGCTGTAAGTGAATGAGAATGGTAGGAAAAACCGTGGACTAATGGATGGATTAGTCAGAGCAGAGTCTAAAAAAGATTTACGATATACAGACAGAATTATCCATCCCAGCTAACTACTTGCCTCCCAAAGCGCTGACCTGCTGTACTTGCAGTTGTTCGGGTTATTTCAGGCATTTCAGGTTTTGCTCACTGTCAAATGTTTCCTTAAAGTTTAATCAATGGGTAATATCAATGTATGCTTGGCAATAAATGGGGCGAAGCCTGCGAGCTAGTTCAGGCAGTCAACTCGAGCACCAATGATACATTAACATGTGACGCGCCTCGTCCCTCTTACAACCAACCAAACACATTCTCCTAAACATGCCGCTCTAATTAAGTGTTCCTGCCTCTGCTGTGTTGACTTGCTATTGCTACGTTCATGTTCCTGCTGCTGTGTTTCATGTTGCTGCTGCTGCTCGCCTGCCCCACCACCACCCCAGCTCCACCCCAGCTTCCACCTGTAGGCTCGGGGGATAGTTATCTAATCATCACTCAATGTTCTTTGTTAATCTGTGGAGTGATGAGGCCCGAGCCTAGACGCCAAACTCAAACCATATGCTGCTTCTAATAAACTTTAAGAAACACGTGAGTTGTCCGACTGAATTGTATATGTATATGACACAATAAAGACATATAAATAAAACAATAATATGTGATTTTATTATCTGCAAAATGTGGATAGAAATGTGGGAGAAAAGTGGGGAAAAATATGTTACTTTACTGAGAATAGTAATCAGCTCATTACTCATACAAATTAAATATTCATCCATTGTCCATTGCGAAGTAGTGATCAATATTATTAAAAGAAAAAATTAAAAATGTCGCTCTAAATCCTAAATGTTATGTTTATAATATAAAAAGGAAAGTTTGTTGATACTTTATGATTTATAAAAATGTGCCATGTCTCTAAAACAAAGCTAATCATCTTCAAAGGATTGGAGGAGTGTTTTTATTGTTTTTTTAAATATAGCTTTTTAGGGCTGCTTGTTTCTGATGTCACCGTGTCCCAAAATGCCATCCCTTTGTAATATAATATCATAACCGTTAGGAATGATGTTCAAAACCAAAGCTTTGCAATGATGATAATGAGCTTGATTGTTATTACACAGAAGCCCAAAGTACTGCACATGGCCGCGATTCACCAAAATGGCCAATTTGTATTTCCTTCCGTTCTTGCCTCCTATAACTAATTGTGCCTTCATCTCCTGCACACTGCAATTTAATGAGTCAGAGGCTGAGGATTGGAGATAATGGAAATGTATTCCAGCCAGTAAATTAAGAATTACTAGAAGGTACGCTCCGCCTAAACGTGATGAAATAAAAACGGACATGGGCATTTTGGAAGTGAGTGCACAATCACTTGACGGTTTGGATCTTACGCTCTGGTAATCTACTGCTAATGCCTTGGCTCTGACTGTCAACTGTTTTCACCTGTTCCAACAGCAGAAGACAGAGGAAACTCTTTGTCCAGCCACAAAGGCACCTTGATTCCACTGAGTACCCTCCTAAAATCTTGAGAGAAGCTAAGAGGCAACACATTTATTCCCCTCCGTCACAAATCCTGATGCAACACAGAAACAGAGATTGCACATCGAGTCTTAAACAGATGCACAAACATACAAATACAGCTTGGGCTAACATCATTTTGCACACAGTCACAAGGTAGTCCGTCATGCTTGTACACTTGAATGAATTGGCAGTCGCACCAATGCATGGATCCCTAAAATTAACTCTCTGACTCATGCAAATACACAAGTACATGCTTAAACATCGGTACATTTCTCAGGGAATGACGAGAGTGGAGGCGTCAAAGATGTAAGCAGAGACTGTCACGCCCCAGTGGATTCTGGGTAACGAGAGCGATGAATGAAAAAAATTGGGGGAGTCTGCCTTTTGCAGAGGAGTAAGAGAGAGATATGAGTACGAGCCAAAGAGTAAAAGGAGGAGATGAAGGAGAGGGAGGAACAATCCATTTTCTGACATCTCTAAATGTGCACTTGATGATGCATAACTAAATAGGCCTGAAACGGTCTATAGGGAAAGGTGAGTGAGAAAAAGGGGGAGGAAGGTGGGGGGGGGCGGTTATGGGGGAAAGTGAAAGACTTTATTAATGAAGAGAAATTGCGAGGCTATAGGAGATAGAGATGCAGCTGAGTTAAGGAGACGGTTATATCCGTGGATTTGGAGCCTTAACCAGCAGCGGAAGGACTCGGAGGACTCCACTCTGAGCGAGCGGTCAGCCTTGCAGGTCGTTCGAAGTCCGCAGAGAATGGGGGAGTGAAAGAGAGAGTGGAGGGGAGACGGTGTGAATGCTGATGAGGAGGAGGTGAAGGAGCGGGCACAGATTGGACCCTCACCAGACTTCATTTAACGCACAGCCTCGAAATGCTTTTGGTTACTCTCCATAACGAGCGAGATAAGGCAATGTGTCTCTGCCTATTCTCTTTTAGATTATCTTTAAGGCATTCCCTACTTCCTGGAGAACAAAACTAGGGAGATAGGGGGATGTATTATTCTTTGACGTTAATTAAAAATACAGCTACAAAAGGAGGAAGCATTAAGGAAAAACCACCCTTCTTACTTAAATGAGATCGCTACATATTTTACACTGTTGAACTGAAGATGTTGAACCTTTCTTTGACAAGTAAAACTTAATTTTTATAGAGGGATGAAAGCAGAAATAATGTGCTTCTCTTAAGTGCTCAAAGATATGTAAATGTGCTGATTGGGGAAGTCGTGGAAGTAGTTTGACCTTAATGGGGCCATCCCATTAGGAAGTAAGTGCAAAGCATTTAGCCCAACACACAATTACTGTCTCTACAAAGAAATAACCAAATGTTGCATAACTACATCTTAAAGCATCTCCTATGACCCGAGACAGCATAAGCGGGATGCAGATCTACTCTTAAGATCTGCAAAAGTCAAAAGACCAAAGCCCTTTTTAAATGCTTTCCTCACTAATGTGATGGCAACTTCGCACGCTTTAAAAAAGCCTCCAAGGCACTTTTATTTTACTTTTAATAGTGGTCTACCTAGAGATCTACAAAAGTTATATTTACAACCCAAACACAGCATAATGTAGGCCCAGGGTGCCCACACTTTTTCAGCTTGGGAGCTACTTTTAAAATGACCAAGCCCAAAAGATCTACCCTACAGGTACAGGTGTTGCGAGTGCGTACAGGTACAGGTTTTTGCGAGTGCGAGGAGGTGAGGCCCCCTCATAGCTGCATGAACCCGTATGGCACAAAACAACTCAGACTGGCTTACCTGTACGTCAATCAAGTGACAAATGCCATAGTAAGGATGGATGATAGGCATTTTTTTCCAATGCCATGCGATCTACCCACACTACATTTGCGATCGACCGGTCTTGGGCACCCCTGTTGTAGGCCAAGGGGCATGACATCTCTAAGCGGTTGACCAATCACAGCAGAGCCGGCCAGCTAACCAATCAGAGCAGACTGGGGGTTTGGTTATTTTTCATGTTTGAAAACAACAAAAATCAAGACGAAATAATGTTTTTTTTGGCTAAAATGCTGATAACTGCATATTTTTTACAGTTTCAATATCCCTAATGAAGCGGCTCATTACTCTAGTAAAAATATATAATAAATCCTTTCTAGATTAAAATGATTTAACCTAGAAAAGTTGGGTGCCAGTTTGCAGTAGTAATAGCTGCTGATGTAGTACTTGCATTGAGTGCTGTCTGCATCTTTACTGTCTGTACATTAATGTAAGCGCACATGTCGCCTTCCTGTATTTGTAACATGGTTAAAGGCATGTTTTATGATACTACTTAAAACCATATTAATGTCTTCCTGTGTTGATCAATGATATTATATATGTATGATGTTGTGAACCACTGTATCACATATTTCATATCAGAGTTGGTGGATGACATTGATTTGTTGACTAGCTGACATTTCATTAAATACCAAAATTAGCACTTCAAAACTCACTGGAACACAAATACTCACTTTCCATCCAAGTACAGCTTCAAAGCAGCAATATGCAACATTCTTCCCAATACTTTTTCTTCCAACATGTTCAGGGTCAAGTAAATGCAACATTTATTATAAAACGTTTATTTTCCACTTCCCTGCTCCCCACCACCACCAACTTCAAGTCCACATTTCAAGAAAACATTGAAAAAACTAACTGTTAGTGTTTGTCCCCCTCTTACTAAGGAGGCTGTGGCTCAGTGGAATAGTGCGCTGAACTTAGACCCCGTTTACACTAGAACAAAACGGGTTGGATCCGCATAGTTTGTTCCGTATAGCCCTTTCATTTACACGAGGCCGTAACAAAATGATAGAAACGGACCCCACAAACGATAACGGGTCCCAAGGTGAATAGATCTGCAAACGAAACACTCTGGGGGGTCAAACAGCTCCGTGTAATCGCCTCTATACGATCATTTCCCGATAGATGAAGCCATAGCCCCACCTCTCCCCACCTCTGCTGCTCACTGCTGTAGCATGGTCAGTAGCTACTGCTACTGACCATGCTACAGATGTTAGTACAACATCTACAGCTCCTCTACCACAACCATCAGCAACAAGTGGACATGGAGAATTACATGAACTACTACATAAGCTAAATCCACTGCGGTGCATAAACAGAAGGGCAACCATGGCAACCATGCTCCGGGGTCTTCTTCGCTGCTTTTGGTGTATTTTGTGGCGGAAGTTACAGTGCCACATGTTTACATCCGGGGGGCGGGTGGTGTAAACAGGGGGGTGGTGTAAACAGGGGGGTGGTGTAAACAGGGGGACCCCGGATGTAAACAAGACGAAAGTCTTTCTCTGGTCTGCATCCTCTTAACAATCTGTTAATAACATTTTCAATCAATCAATCAATCAATCAGCCAGTTACAGGCCCGGCATATGTACTACAGGGTGTCCAGCGCTTTCGAGCGGTCTCGTGTGGAAGTACAGCGCCACTTACAGTCCCGGCATATGTACTACAGCGTTTCCAGCGTTTCCAGCGTTCTCATGTGAACAGACACGTCAAATGAAACAAATACGTGTGAACGGAAGACTTTTTTGAAAACGCATACTGTGCATAAACGCAAACATTCCTTGAATCAGGGGGAAAGCAAGTTCAAACCCCACTGCAGTCAGCATGTCGTTGTGTCCCTGAGACACTTCACCCCAAATTGCTCCTGTGGGGATTGTCCACAGTATCGAGTATGTAAGCCGCTTAGGATAAAAGCGTCTAACAAGTGACATGTAATGTAATGTCACATGCTCATTATAATAGGGGCCAGTGATGTGGTGGAGGGGAAGCTGGCCCTCTGACGGCTGCTTGCGAAGGAAGAAAACATCTTGGACAATGTCTCTACTCCATGACTCGTGGTCAGGCACAAGAGTACCTTCAATGAATGACCAAGATGCACCACAGGAAGTCCTTTCTTCTTGTGGCCGACCAACTGTTTAACTCCTCAGAGTCTCAGGGACATTTTGATCTTTTATTGGACATTTACTTTATTCCTATGTTTATATATTCTATGTTATCTTCAATTGCTCATCCTTACCTCATCTTCTCCATGTCATTCATTCTATAATGGAAAAACTTTCAGGAAAAGCAATTTTCCCCAAAAGTATTTTTGATTTTAATGCATTTGAGTATCTTTACCCACGGTTTGAGAACTACCTTTGCATTTTCCTCGCAAACCTTATAAAGCAGACTTTTTCAGGAGAGGGGATTAAAGAGCATTTCAGACAGAGAGTGTAGGTACATTTAGACGGACAGTATGAGAAAAATAACGTGACTTTTGCAAATTAAAATATGCAAATGTGTGCTAGTAAAATCCCAAAATAGTATGAACCCTCAAATATTAGCATAATATGTCTGCTTTAATGAATGGTTAACAGTTAAGACCTTTAATGTGCGTATTAAGCTCTTCAAGTAGCACAAACACAATGCTGCCAAGCTTTGTTTAAAGAGGCAACATTTGATCATACCTTCTTATGCAGCTCCTGAGGTTTCCAAAGGTAAAAAACATGTCAGGCTGTCTGTGAGGGTGCATTCAAATGTGTACAAGCGCTCTATAATACTTGCATATGTAGCATTGCTGTGCAACTGTGCTTTGACTATTACATCATGCAGCAGCTTCAACAGAGAGCTGGAACAGTCTGATGCATAATGTATACCCAGGACTCTACATAGACTGAAATACTAAAAGGGAAAACTGGACTGCATTTGTGTGCTAGGAAGAAATCAGAACTCCCCAGAACGGAAAACTACGGTGCTTTGCTGTGTCATTGCAGAGTGTCTCACTAAAGGTCAGTGTCCTGAAAGGAGCTCCCTCTCTGTTCCACAAATTGCTGCCAAGTCAAATTACTCAGTCAACGATGAGCGATCCGTCAAGTTGCTGTGGATGTTCTTGGCCCTATCTCAATAGACTTTGCCACCAAAGTAAGTTGTGCAAAGCCATGCATACCATCGTTATGTCTGTGCCTTGTTGATATAAAGCTTTCCAAAGACCCCTGTTCAACTTTCAGCTACTGTGAAATGTCTAAGGCATTTTATACAACCTGTTCTGCCCCCTGTCAGGGTACACAGCAGTTATGAAGTTACATTTCATAATAAAATGAAAGATGGTAACAAATTAACATTGACACAAACATGGCACATGAGACAATATTGCCCATTCATTTCACAAATCTCCTTTTAAATGTCAATGTCACAATTCTCAGGGTTTTCAACATTATCTTCTGAATATATTTGCATGATCCTCAGAGGAATAGTAATGTATTCCATTTTCCTTTGATACAAATTCCAAAGAGGAATAATAAATAAAAAATGATAATAAATAAACTATTTAATATATGCACGTCACCTGATCTTGCCTGTGAACTGTACACACTTCCTGGTGTTGATTGCGTAATTTTTCCCCACTGGAGAAACAAGTGTTGTTGACATTCGTGAAAATGATCAAACATTAAAAAAAGGCCAAAATGTCACTTCTTAATGGTTGAATTAAAAACAAACAATTCAACTAAACCGATGGGACCATTTGCTGTGTGGTCATGATGGACCTGGCTAACATGCTGAACCTTAAAGGCGGGGTAGGTAATTTTGGAGAAACCAGCTCGAGTGCGCTAGAATTTGAAAATACACAACCGGAAAGCATCTACCACTTCCTTACAGAGCCCCTCCTCCAACACACACGAACGCGCACATGACCAATGAGGGCACGAGATAAGTTTGTGCACAGATGGAAGGCTGACAGGCAGGTAGGCCATCCAGTTATTTTAGCCGGCTCAGATGATTGGTGGTGCTTTTTACAGCACTACGGCTTCCACAGATGACATTTTCTTATGGATTTTTTGTCAAAGCACTTCAGATATTCATTGCTATCGGGATGTTAAGAGCATTCCATGGGATATAAAAAAAAGTGTATCTCGAGCCGGTTTCTCAAACTTACCCACCTTTAAATACTGTATCTATTAACCAGTGTAGAGTACATACATAATAAACTAAAGGATTGCTGGGTAGGCTGGGCAATTTAAAAGGTTAGGGTTTGGGTTAACCCTTACCCTAATTACAATATAACCCTATTAAATCTATAGCGATAAATTATAGAAAGCACTTTTAATGCAGATTAGGATTGTATGGTCTCAAAAGCAAATGTCTGCACAAAAAACTGCATTAGCTAAAGGTTGGATAGGTCTCGAAAACTCCATTAATACATGATCAACTTGAATATCTGTGAGCCATGTTGTCGACAATGATGGTGGGCTTGGCGTCTGTGCTGTCCAGAAGCTTCATTAGGTTGTGAACAATGAAAGTGACACCCAGGGGAAGAAGATACACACTTCATTAAAATAAGTGTTTAAAAACACAGTGAACTTCCACAGTACATTTGCAGGGTTGTTCCATCTGAAGGAAATTAAAGCACTACCGTTTCAGTTGTTTGATCCGGTACATCATACAGTAAGATCTGCTCAACCAAAAACAAAACCTTCAAAAAAAATTGGTAAGTTCTAAGGTCAGACATTATTCAAACTCAGGAGGCCTTTATAGAAACAGGCGGACATGAAGCAGAGGAAGGTTTAACAAGCCTTTCTCCAGCAGAGACTGGCAGACCAACACCTATAAGATCAGCCCTGTGTGACCTGTGAGGCTTGTTGGAGGACTTGATGGTGCTCTTATCCACTCTGCTGCCCAGTAGCCCCCAGGGTGAGGCTCTGTAGGACGAAAATGATCGCCAAGGCCTTGGTTCAAGACAAGCAGCAATTATTAGTGTTCTGCCAGCACAGCAGACACTGACAGGAAGATGGGACCTCTCTTTAACACTGTGAGCAGAAGCTATGTGACACAGAGCTTAAAGATGAGTGTGCGAGTGTGAGAATAGTTCTCATGTCTGATTATGACCCCTAGTCACTTCCTTGCCAAATCTCTAATGTCTGTTATTACTCTTATTAGATCAGATCTCACACCAATAGTCACCCTTCCTATACAACACAAGTCTGATCGAACACTCACTGGATTTAATCAGTGGTGCATTATGCTACCCTCAGTGTTAGTGAGCTCACTGTAAAAGTATGTTTGGTCAAGATTTCAATCAGTTCTTTTAAACTGAAGTTGATTCAAGTAACACGTGTAAAACATTGGTTAGCAGCAACAGCCCTCACAAGGCTCATAGACCCCAAAAAAAAAAGTAATTTGGTCTCCTGTCCCCGGTACAAACACACTGCCTGAGGAAGGCTATGTGTATTTTTGTTTGTCATTAACCTTTTTCGGACCACTTATTTATTTATTTTGGTGACGATCTGTATTCTGGTGATGATGCTACTCTGGTTCAAACTGCATCCACCAAAAGAATATGATTTATCTCGACCTCCCCAAAATAACCAAAATCTTACACGGTGTGAGATGTCTTTTTTAGCTGTTCTGTCATCATTTCCTGCTATATTCTCCATGCAGTCAGTCAAAATGAATGAACGAAAGGGCATTTCTTTGACTATTTATAGGCAAATATGGGCGTTACGTGAAGCCCGCAAAAGCTGCACCGCATTTCGAGTCGGTTGTGATTTATAAAAGGGAAACCGGCGTAGGAAGTGCAAAACGCAATTTCCTCGCCGGTACGCAATATTTGGTGAATCGGAAAGTGGCGGAAAATGTATAGACCTATTTTTCGGATTTCTACTACGTAAGCAACCTTCCCACGTCAATCCTACCCACGGCGTTATACATGAGGCCCCAGGTACGCAGCACTACTCCTAAACCAATGGCAGCTATACAGGATATTGGTTTTGCCACACTGCCACTATATACTGCTAATCAGTATTCAAACTGTAATTCTGTCCTTGGGTCCCTTTTGGATCAGGACTTTAATTAACACCATAAGTTAGGAGAGGTATTTGCCCATGTACTAGTATATTCAACATATCATACATTACACCCCTTCATTCCCTTTTCACACCCCCTGTTGCTCCACTTTCCTATGTTGCATTTGGCCAGCCTTAGTGCGATGACAGTGCAAAGTAGTTACACTCAGAATGAATTCTTATTATTTGTTCATGCCCTACACTGAAATAATAAAGCATGATGAAGGACCTTAACTCCTTTCCTCTGTCCGTCTGGGTATACTAGGGAATGATGCGACTCTGTCTTCGCTGCAGAAAAGCATCTGGGCTCCTGCCGGGGACTCTGAAATATTCATGGTATAAATATTGCAAGGCGCTGCGTCTAATAAAAGCGCTGTTCTTTATTAACGAGGTGACTGAGGGATCCATTGATCAAGCTTTTTGTTTTATGTCGTGAAGATTTTCTCCTCTGACGCTTCTGTCTTTGTCTCACACTTTGTTCGTCGCTCTCGGTCTCTTACACTAAGTGACTCTCTCTTTAATAAGCATATTTAGTGGTTCTCATACGAGCTTTCTCCCCCAAGACGTACTTGCTGCTTTGCAAGTCGCCTATTTATTAGTGGATGACCCTCTCCCTCAGTGTTCTCATGTTTCTCTCGCTGCGCCGCGTCTCTCGGCTGCTCTCCCCGCGCGCTGGCCTGGTTCTAACGGCTGCCTAATTAGTCAGCCTGTCTGAGAGAGAGCTGGAACTTTTTGAGGAGCCCTTAGCATCAGAGTGCAGTGACAGAGAGAACCAGACACGCTGGAGGAGGATGAGGTTGCTTTTAAGGGTGTCTGTTAGCTCGTTTTACTGCTGCAAAGGTCAACAGAAAGCCAATCCATGACCTCCGCTCCGAACGTTAAGGACAAGAGCTGTCCGACAAAGTGTGGCATGACACGGGGAGACAAAATCCCCTTTTTTCTGCATGGCACATGTTTTAATTCAAGACATTTTACAAAAACAAAATACAGGTTCAAAAGAAGTCAAAATGCCTTAGAAATAATGCTTTTGGGGTTTTGCCTTTGTTGTTGTGTGTAATAAAAGTTTTGATGCATGTAAATGGTGGGTAAAGGCTAAAATCCATGTGTTCCCTCCAGGGGGAGTTTCTCTCCCACACACTCCCCCCACCCCCCCCTGCCTGAAACCAGCCAACCAATCAGAGCAGACTGGGCTGTGGTTTCAGACAGAGGGTGAAAATAGGTGCTGCAGCACAGGCAGTATGAGGAAAATAAAGAGCTTTTTGAAAATTAAAGCATGGAGACATGTCCCAGTGGAAGCACAAAATACAAATGTGAAAATGAGCATAATATGTCCTCTTTAACAGCATGTTAGCATTAATAGCGGTCTAACAATCACCTTTAAATAAGGCCATAGACGACCATTTAAAGAGATCTTATTATTTCTGCCTGAACTGACATGCACAAATTGTGATAAAGTATATAGAAGGGTTGTTGTGCAAGGTAAATACAAAAATATGTAGATGAAATAACCATTTGAAGTACTTGAAAAGCAGATCTTTTGTTGTAGCTTTTAGATAGTTGAGCTTATATTGCACTTTGTAGTTTTTACCTTCTATATGAACACCTTTTTATCAGAAGTGAAGCAAAGTATACTAAAGGAAAAGGCACTTGTAATACTAATAGAAAACTGTTGTTTCCATATGCTGTTGTTGTTGATGACGGCAATGTATACATGGAAAATAACTAAGTGTCTTCTATATAATTATAATACACAGATTCAGATCCTTCACATAAATGTAACATACAAATAAGGTTATTGTTTGAATAAAAATCATATAAATACACATACATTCTCCATTATACTTACAAACTTTTTCCTGAAGAAGGTTGTGTACTTTTGCTTCAGTAGAATTGTGAGGATCTGCAGTACTTCCTCCTTCTTTTTCCCCCTGTCTGTGTTTGTTTTGTCTGTTTGTCTGTGTGTTTCTCTCCCTGGCTGGGTGCCGTGGCTACCTACATTCCGATTCCCGCCAACTCACCTCCTCAGCTGCTGCTCATCTCAATGATTGCCACTACTCACCTGCACCTGCTTAACACTAGAACCGCCAGAGATTTTTTATACCTAAAACCGCCACCGGGGTCAAATTGACCCGGCATTAGAATGCATTGATTTTCAAGGTAAAAGTATTGTTTTAAAAAGAAAAATGGTCCTGTGGAATTGGTATTTTGACAAGCAATTTTGTTAAATTGTTTCGTTTATTAACGCCACAACATAGCGTTTAGTGAGGCGGTTGTCGTTGTTGGGTGAAAAGCAAATAGCTGTTTGCTGCGGAGCGCAGCGCGAGCAGTCTCCCGTGAGCGGGAGCGCGCTCCTTCACTACAGACTCAATATCTCTCTCTCTCTCTCTCTCTCTGTCTATATCTCAATCTATAAGGAACCACAGTAGACAAAAGGCGTTGCTATAGCAACACGTCATGTTTGTTTACACACGAAATCAATAGCACGAAAAGGGGTGGGGTCAATATGACCCGCTTGGCGGAAATAGGTATAAATGGCAATTTTTTTGGCGATTTCTTCAATCTGACTTCATATTGACAATTTTTAACAACATAGGGTGCTACATAACACACTTTCAGGAAAGGTCACGGACTGGGAGACTTTAATATTTTATTGAAAAAAAGTTACATACAATATAAAACAGCTCTGGGTCAAATTGACCCCGTTGGTGGTTCTAGTGTTAAAACCCTGGTTCCCATCCTCAGACTTCGCCAGTTCTCCATTTAATCTTCAGTGGTAAACTATCATCCAGGCCTACTAGTGTTTTTTCCTAGTGACATTTGATGCTCCTTGTGAAAGTAAATTATTTCCTAATCCTGCTTGTTTTTCCTGTTCCAGATCCACATACTCCAGCCTCTCTGCATGCCACGTCCAGCCTCCCTTCCTGATCAGCCCAGCTCCACGTCTTCCCTCTACGTGTGCTTGCTTCGTCAACTCCTTGTCAGTGTCGTGGACAAAATAAAGCCTTTTTTTTACACTTCACCACTGTCTCTGTTTTAGTGCATAGCGGGTTCTCATCTCCAGTCACTTCTCGGGAAACCTAACAAGAATTGTGAATGAAGGACTTTAGTAAAGCATCTCAGTGCTTATTCTGCAACTAAATGCTACATTATACTTTGCACACATTTTTACGTAAAAGCGGCAAAATGCTATGATTTCTCAAGGACTGATGTGTTCACGTCGTTTCTGACACTCGTCCAAGGTTCTCTAAACAGAGTATGACCGAGATCAGGGCTATATTTCCTATTACCTCATTTCCTTTTCCTCTTCCTTCCTGTTCTTCTCCCTCCCATCCTGCCTCATCATCACCATCCGACAGATTGCATGTTAAGACGTTTTTGTCGTCCCACAGAAGTCTGTCAGTGACAAATGACCATCATTAAGGATAATCCACTAAGTATTAATTATGAGCTTCCTCCCAGTTTGAAGTGTCCGTCTGTCATGTTGTGGCGAATGAGAAGGGAAGGGGAGTGAGGGGCGGGGGGCAGGGGTCAGGAGGAACGTCACCATATGGACCTCAGTGCTCACCCACATACAAACAGGAGAGCACACTCCAGGTATGTTTTCTTATTCAATTCAAGATACAAGGATTCAAGGCTTTTATTGTCATTCTTACATAGCTACAGTGTAGTTATGATAATGAACATCTTAGGTCACAGGCTCCTCCAACAGTGCAACACAATACAACAGATACAATAGTGCAAGTAAATAAAATAAAATAAAAAACGTAAACAAACACTGAAATAAAGCGAAAAAAAAGGCAGAGTTGGAGAGGAGCAAAAGACACGGCAGCCATCATCACCGGCGCCATCTTTTTCTTTTTTTCTTTTTTAATTGGTTTCCATGTTAACTTTTTTCTTTTAACACAGTTCATATTTCAAATGACTTCATCATTTGAAAGAACAGATGTTTAAACTATCAGAATATTTCATATGTTGGATTTATCGAAAGAAGTTCAGGGCCAAGACATGACTTTCCTTTCCAAAAACATCTGCTCAGAGTTCACTCTACTAAATGTTACATTGGCATGTTGGCAAAGAAAATCCATTACATTTCATTTTTCTGACGCTTTTAGCCAAAGCAACTTACAATAAGTAAAGATTCAAAGCCAGGTCAACAAGACACGTGCTGATATTTAGTTTCTTCTTAATGCTTCAACAGCAACCCTAGGTGGAATTCAAAATCACAAGTTTGTAAGCCAAAAAATAGATTTGACCTTCAGAGATTTAGTTTAAAACAGAAAATCTGATAAAGAGAAAATGTACTAATCAAATGACTTTGCAGTCCAGCAGTCTGTATTCTCTAAAAGACGATTGTACTCTGATGATTGCAAATTAAAAAAGTTCAATTTTCTTTGTCAAATCCACCAGCCTCGCATAATGAAAGATGTTGCGACCAATGGCAGGCAGGTGTTTTATATTTTAGGCAAGCTGTGAATGACTGCAATGTCAATGTTTGCTTCTTGAGTTGCACAGAATCAAATAAGACAGAAAGTCATTTTAAAGATCATGCTTTTACAAAAACATTCCATTAGGATTTTGCAGAGCAGTTGAAAAAAAAAAAAATCAATCATGTTGAATATTGTGGGAAGTGAAAGAACTGCTGGAGAGCAATCATCAATGCCCAGGCATCCAAGAAGATGACACAAATTGATGAAAGAAAAACATGTTACAGCTGTGTATTAAAACAACACAAATCAGTCAGAGAAATTGCAGACAATCTCCACATTCCAAGGGAGAAACATCCGGGATGCATCTTTGAAAGGGGATTAATACAGGAGACATACAAAGACACACAGCTGGTTGCGGGCCTTTCAGCGAGAACAAAGCCAAATACAAAGTGCGATAGGAACAGCAGCGCACGTCTTCTCACCTGTGAGGCAGCGGCGTGATCCCAGCATGCACGGCTGCCTCTGGATCTGCCTCACTGGATTCCACTGATGTTAACGATAATGGCAGCCAAATGAACTCTGAAGCATACAGAAAGATCTTGTCCGCCATGTTCCATATAATTAAGGAGTCTTTTGGGAAGAAAAGGCAGGCAAAGTCAATTCGATCATTTAAAGATTGATTCAGTCCGTGGCTGTGATTCTGGAGAGCGTTTTTTTCTACAGACAATCAGAACAAATGCTCAGTCAGACACCGAAAGCCATCACTGGCATAGGGATAGACCTTTGATTAAATTGTATTGGGTGGTTTGAACCATTTTTATAATCAGTTGATATTACTGTGATTCTTTATGCCCTTTAACTCTGCTCTTTCTGCACATACAGTAGGCTACATGCCCACTTGAGTCAAGCTACTTAGGAGAAGCACACTACTTGATCTCTTCCACTGTTTTCTCATTTATGGCTGCACTCTACTGCTAGTGGCCTTTTTCCAAACAGTGTGTATTTCCCAGAGGAACCATCTTTTGTTAGGCTTAGTAGCTCTGACTCGTTTCCTAAAGACTGAATCATGGCAAGCAGCAGGTGGCTCGGCTTCTCCCATTTTAGTAACTGCAGGAGAAGTCTATTCTGATAAAGCCTTTAAAGCACATGGGTGCACCGATGAAAGAACAGAGTGTTCAACTCAGGTTCTTCTTTTCATAGGTTTTCCAATGAAGCAGTGACACATTCAGAATATCTTTTTGTCAAAGCTTCTCTCACTGGTCATAAACTGGAGCGTGTACATATCATCTTTATTGTTCCTGGTCTTTTTTGTTGCATTTTTCTCCTTTCTGTCACACCAGAAAGGGATACCAGCTCGTCCAATCGAAATAGGTGTGGCTGTAAGATTGATGACTGTTTCTGCCACAAGACACATAACATCAAACATCTGTGGCTCAGTTTGTGACCCGCAACATACATTGTACTGTAGATGCCAAACCCCAGAGAGTTTACAACAACAACTTTTATTCTTAGCAACATTTGATTTCAACTAAATTGAACTGTGCACGTCTGGAGAACTGGCCAAATGAAGCCTGGGCAAACCACCAGGGGCCGTAGGACCCAGAACTCCTCCCCCCTAAACTTAAAGGCAAATCCATTAACTAAAGAAACAAAGCAGTGCAAACTTGACTGCCATATCATCCATTCTTAAAATAAATAACTAAAAGACATGAGGCCAAAATAAGGAGCAAA
>NW_011342081.1:106839-109527 GCF_000735185.1 Notothenia coriiceps
CCTGCCATCTGCGGCCCTGCTCTCTTCTTATTCCTATGAACCACTATTTGTATTCATAGTTTGCCAGTAGTATTTTTACTGGTGAGAAAAAGTTGGCAATTCCACTCGACTGGTTTTATAGTCAAACAACAACTAACTGGGTGTACTGGGAGCATAACATTTTTTGTTTGACGGAGAATATCATACAAATTAAAGAAAATGTCACTTTTTGCTATAAGTACGATTGGATTGATTCCACTCTCATATCATCAGTCAATATGCATAGCTTAGCACACATACTGGAAACAAAGGGAAACATCTCACCTGTTCAAATGCAACAAAAGCTACCACAATTGTATTATTGCAGGTTTTATACCCATTCTTGATCTTTTATGATATGTGTTGTGGACGAAAATAACATAAAAATGTAATGAAATGTCCTCATTCAGTTTTTGCTAAAAGTAAATATAGCATAGCTTAGCACAAATGATGGAAACAGGAGGATGTCTTGGTAGAAATGTAAGAATACCACACTTAAATTGTTGCAGGTTTACAGTTCATTGATTACAACACAAGCCAGCTGTGGAAAAGCTGCATTCCTCCCTTTTCAACAGACAATGCTTTCCCAATTCAAAAGTGTTTTGTCTTTGTTAGTTAGTACAAATGTTTCAGTTTATGTGATTACTTTTTCATTAAGGTGTATACAAATGCACAACTTTTTTTAATTTGTTTGTTTTACGGGTTTGGATTGGTCTTGTTCTGCCTATCAGTTTATCAGCATTTTAATCAAGGAAAGTGCTCTCAGGTTTGCTTAATTATGGCCTCAAAGCAGAGAGGCTGGTTAAGATGTAGGAAGATAGGTGAGATAGATCTGCACGACTTTCTGTTATATTTTGTGCTTTCATTGGTATGGATAGATGACCATAGATATATTGAGATGTCAGCATTAACTTAAATATCCTGTATTAATGGCATGTTCATTATTCTGTCTTGTTTAGTTTAGCTCACCCTGTGGTAACAGTTGGTAGGCTCCATTTGAGGCTAACAAGGTAAAATGCAGTTTAATAGATTTAATGAAGAGAAAGGAGATGGCAGCTTGCTGTGAGGCTGCAGTTTGAATTAGCTTGGTAACATTAAGCTTTAGTTTTATTTAAATTCAAGTGTTTCATTATTGCCCTTGTTTCAAACACTTTTGTCAGTTTCTTTTCTTTTATACTTCTGCTAATCATCCTGTCTCTTCAACATCCCTTTTTAAAGTGTTTGAATGCATAGCCAGCTTATCTGCCCTTTATTGGGGCTGGCAGCACTAGACCTGAATTCATCCATTCATTCATACATTACATTTCATTTCATTTAGTTCAAGAAAAGCAAGACTCCCTCAAGTACATTTTACTTTCAATAAGCCAAACCATTCTTCAGGCAAGTGCTACTGAAAGTCAGACCTTTCTAAGTGCCACATGAAGGTGTTTTAATTATCGGCCAAAGTGCAGTGAAAACAGATGGCTTTTCAGTCAGTGATGGAAGATGTGTCGACTTCATACTGTCAATCAAGAGCGCCTCCTTCCACCATTTTGGAGCCAGTCGGGGAGTAGTGATTTGACTGGCTGATGCAGAGCAAGTTGTACGTGTTGGAGTGTAAGATGTAACCATGTCCTGGATGTAGGAAGGGCCGGATCCATTCACAGCATGATAGGTCAGTACCAGTGTCTTGAAGCCGACTTGGGAGCAGTGGAACGGGCAAAGACCCACAAATTACTGAGAACATCTGGGGTTAAGTGTGTGTGTGTGTGTGTGTGTGTGTGTGTGTGTGTGTGTGTGTGTGTGTGTGTGTGTGTGTGTGTGTGTGTGTGTGTGTGTGTGTGTGTGTCCTCTACATTTTGTTTAGTGGACGACTCCAGGATATTTAGGCCTCCGCTGCATTATTTTGCTTTTTGGTTGTTATATACATAATTGAGGGTTTCACTTTCATAGAATTCAAGTCCATGCTTGGTATTTGTTTTCTGTGGTCAATTATAAGCAGTTTATGCGGTGGGTTTAACCACATATGGATTGGAACAAGTTCAATGAAATCACTTTTATTGTAATATCATTGTCCTAAATTACCGCAGTGCTTACATTTATTACAAATCAGTAGTAGAAATACAAATCAAGCAGAGTGTCACTTTAATTTATCTAAGTATTGTAGTGCCAAGAGAAGGGAGTCGGAGGCGGTGCATCAAAGGTGCAAAGTCGGCTTTATTAAGCAGGAGAAAAGCACATGTGGTCGGCTTGAAGACCGGGAAGCCAAGAGAAAGAAGAAAGGGGGGCACACAATAAGTCAACATCATATGTGTCCGTGTGGAAACAATACCCCCAACCCGTAGTTCCATGAGTGAATTATGTAACCTAGTTAATTAGTGATCATCACTATGTGCTTTTGCTTGATGCTATCAATCATTTTGTGAAAGTTGCTGTCACTTTTTCTCCAAATGGTGGAATTTCGAATGAAACCCATCAATGCCTTTCACCGCAGACAGGCTTATCATTCCTCTTCTTCCCCCAGTTGTTTATTTTCTATTCCCTCAGTCCACTCATGGCCCCAGGGCTGGTCTATCGGCCTGTCATAGTTCCAGGATCCAACGTGTCCGTCAGGGCTGAGTCAGCCTGCCACTCATTCACTCAGTCAGTCTTCACTTGAGTCCAACTCTGTGGAAGTAAACATTAGCATGG
>NW_011342081.1:109555-122055 GCF_000735185.1 Notothenia coriiceps
ATATTAACACGGTCTTGGTCAATGTCAGATTTATTTCTAGAGCGTTTTAAAAAAACAAACTTGTTGCATTTGTTTGAAAAGGATGTTTTTAAAAAAAAAATCTGATACCTGTCACCATATTTTATTTTTGAAAAAAACAAACAAGCACGTAATTCATGATAAGCTGTAAGCAGATATTGCATTTGTTTGCAGTGGCATGTGTGAGTTCACAGCTAGACATTTTTGTTGCCATTCGTTGTTCTAGGAATGTTTTCAGCGGGACGTTTTATTTTGGTTCCCAGAATGTTCTTCTGAAAGGTAGGATAACGTTCTTTAAAAACATTCTTAAATGTTTGGTGATAACATTGTTTGAACATTATACCCCAAGTGTTTTTGTTGTTTATGCACATATCTCTGTTGTCATATGGATCGAATAACACTTAGAAAACCAAAGACAGACATATAGAAGAACGGACCGACTATCACTGCCCGTCGCTGAAACCCCTGTTAGTGTTTGTATGTGTTTGTTTCTACTGTGTGTCCCCCCCCCTCTACACGGCTGGGAGCACTCTCCAATCAACCACACCTGCAACCTGCTCATCTGCACTCATTCCCGGTTTGTTGCGTGCCGCTCTAGCTTTTTGCCAGCATATTCTTTGACAACTTTGCCTGCTTTTGCCTCACACTCATTTCTGTGTCTCTCCCAGGAGGAATCCACACTCCCAAGACCAGCCAGGCCTCTCGACCCACCCTGGAACAAATGTTTCCCACTGCTGCCATAACCAACCTCCACTCCCAGCTCCCCTTTTCTAATAAACAAATGTTACTTACACCAGCTGATTATGATTCATCCTTTTACATGTGTTAATAGTCAAATTCCAATAGTTAAGTAAACTATCAAAATCATCCTAATGACCACAGTGGTCAGTCCACTTACCCAGGAATTTTGAGTTGAAATATTACAGGAATATTATGTCTTTATGTTCTAATAATGTAAATATATGTTAGTAAATTGTTACCACAGAACATTTGCATAATGTTTTAAACATAAAGCATGTTATCCTTCTCTAAAATAATANAAACATTTTAAGAATGTTTTTAGAGAACGTTATCCTACCTTTCAGAAGAACATTCTGGGAACCAAACAAAAACTTCCAGCTGAAAACGTTTTAAGAATAGGAGGGCATAATGTTCTAACAATGTTATCAAAAACATTTTAAGAAGGTTATCACCGAACATTTTAAGAAGGTTATCACCAAACATTTTAAGAATGTTTTTAGAGAACGTTATCCTACCTTTCAGAAGAACGTTCTGGGAACCAAACAAAAACTTCCTGCTGAAAACGTGTTAAGAATAGGAGGGCATAATGTTCTAACAATGTTATCAAAAACATTTTAAGAATGTTTTTAGAGAACGTTATCCTACCTTTCAGAAGAACGTTCTGGGAACCAAAAGAAAACTTCCCGCTGAAAACATTCCTAGAACAATGAATGTAACATTCTCAGAATGTTTTTGGAACCAAACATTTCTAGCTGGGATATCGCAAGTGTATCAGATATTTTTTTCATTTGCATGCAATAAAATATTCTGTCTTTGCAATATGTCGTCAAGAGATATTGGTCCAGTTGTATGTGAGATAAGCCACTTTTTGCTTTTGGAGATAATACTGGTAATAATCGGACAATACAGTGCTAGCATTTCTATGACAGGATCCATGCTGCTGCTAAAACTGACTTTTACTTATGATACTTAAAGTACATTTTGTTGCAAACGTAATTTAAAAGATCGTATTGTGTAGTTGATATCGGTGGTTTTAGTCAGACAAGTTTAATGAGTTGCACTTTTTCAAAACTAAAGGTTGAGAAGAGAAAAAGTTAAGAGAAATACATCACTTTTGAGATACAAACTCATTATAACCTTATAAAACTCAAAATGCAATTTATTAACCCAAATATTCATTAGCAAGCAAAACATTTCCATGTTCTTATCACATTGTGAATTATGATTAGGTTAGCTGTTGTGAGATACTTCAATTTGCAGTAAAGCCTGGAGACACTTCTGCTAAACTACAGGAGTTCTTTACATAATTACCAATAAAGTTTCAGGTTCACCTCCCTCTGCACGCAGCCTACGCTCCTTCTCTGGCTCGCCTGCCCACACATATGACCTTTCGGTTTTTCTCTTGTGCTCAAACTCTCTCGCTCTCGCTGTCCCTCTTTATTACGTTTTTTAAATTAAGTTTTCCTCCCTTTGTCAAAACTCTTCCGGCTGACCTGGGTTGACCTTTTCCGTTGACTGCCAACATTTTTAATCACGTCAGTGTCTGTCTGTCTGTCTGTCTGTATCAGTGATCACTGAGCAGGTGCTTTCCTTTTCTCTTAACTGAGTTAAAGACTGGCTTCAAAGTGGACTTATGGGGGCCTATCAAGGCCACGTGAAGCACTGTTGAATGTACTTCCCTGAATACGCTGCAGATCAATGTGCACTCGGCTTCTTTCTGTATTTATAGCTTCATTAAGGGCAGTGACCTTTGAGTGGGTGATTAGTGTAGCAAGTGTTTGTGAAGAATCCGTTTGACACTAGGATGTACAGGGCATATGGAACAACTGCTCTCAACCACACATAAGAAACCATAACGTCACTTAATTAACTAATGACTTCAAATCAATGGTGAAAACCTGTAAACATTCATGTAAACACTTTGATCAAGTTACAGCCATGAACTCTGTGTCAAAATAGATCAGTTTCCAATGGCTACCTCTTAGTGTTACCGGAGAAATGTGCTGCCTATGTTTAGAGAAGATAGCTCTATGGATAGTAATGTTGGTTCAGTTACTCTTTTACTTTGGACCAGACTGAAAGACATGAACTAATTGAATGGTTTGCTGTTCATTTGTTTTACATTTATCGTGCCCAGACTATGAATCTAAAGACTTTTCTTATAGCCCGACGAAGAGGTTGATACCTTTTTGATTTGCAATGACATTTGGTACTTTTATCATAATGTATCCTCCTATTCTTTGATTTGAACAGAATGTAAATGAGATTGCGTTTTCCATAACACTTGAAATATAGTGCTCCCAACACATTACAGGTCATCATTTTAAGCCACCAGGGACTGCAGGATCCACGAATGAAAACATGGTATAACAACCACATTTTGTCAATGAGGGTCAAACACATATTTTCCATTTTGACCTGCCACAAGTTGACTTTAAACTTTTACCATTTTCAAATCGACATTTGGCCGTTCAGCTGAATGTGAGCGCTCCACAGATATTTCCGATGCATAAACAATGTCTGACCTTTGTACTCGTTTGTGGAAGCTCGATATAAATGGCCAAGCTTAAGAAATATAAAGGAACTCAGAGGCTAAAACAATGAGGAGAGGTAACAATCCTGCAGCTCGGGAGGTCATCGGATCGATGTGCAGGGATTACATGGTGCAATGTGGGTGTCGATAGGTCAAGAGACACACTCGCTAATGAAGCTGAGTTATGACTCATTCATTTGGCTGCTGGCCACACACTCCACTGTCTGCTGTTGCCTACTAATTTCTTTCTTTTGCTCGCTTACTTCCATCCTTTCTCTCAGATGCTTACTTCTCTCCTATCTATTCATTGTTTCTGTGTTTCTATTTATTTAGCTGTCCTCCATTTTCTTCCTTTCTTTACCTCAGCTTTTTTTCTTACCCCCTTGCATCAGATTTAACCCGCCTACCCTCATGTCTCCCTCTCCACGCTCTTAGTTTTCACCCTCCTATCTTCTTTCTTTCTCTCTTGAGCTTTCTCTCAATGCTCTCAAGTTGCTCGTAACCAAATCTCAGGGTTCTCCATTTCCTTTCCTGCTAATACCCAACTAATACCCCCTCCTACACACACACACACACACACACACACACACACACACACACACACACACACACACACACACACACACACACACAGATATATTCCAGTCTTAGCACCCACACAGTCCAGATTTTTGCAGCAGCCACACTGTGTCATATATTTGAAAATAAAGCCCTGTCATCTCAGTGTCATTGATCCCTACTGAAGGCTTATTCCTGACAGCTGATGGAGAAAATGTCACTCCAAAAGCTGTATTTTTTTCTACCCAGCTGCATCAAAGTTAAAGGGAGGACTCTTGGTGATTATTTGAACTTACTCGACGTATGCTATGTTTCTCAACAAAGTGACAGACAGCAGAATAAGCTGCGGTGATAAAATAATGTCGCAGGGTTGAGGCTGTTTTACTCATAAAGAGAGGTAGAGAGATGCTGTCATCTGTGTAATACATACTGGGCCAAACTGCAGCTTTTAGCACTGCTTTCATAACAGCTCTCTCACCAGGATCTTTGTGCACTAAAACACTCACACTCTTTTATCAGTAAATGGTGAGTTTCTGTTGTTCTTAACCTCCCCTTTGCCTTTCCACTCAGCTGCATTATCAGGGTCTGCTCACATAAACACCTGCCAAGATGGTGACAGAGTGGCTGAGATGCGCCTCGCTTTTAGACCTTGGTGCTATGCATTAGTGTCTTTGCTGCCTTGTGTGATCAGGTTTATGTTATAAAGAGAATAACACATCTACAAAGGATAGGCAGGGGGACAGAGAGAGGAAATGGCATTTCCATCTGAGTGTTAAGCTTTTGTAAAGACCATTTAAAAGTGAACACGACACTTCATCCTACAAACAGTCAGCCCACATGCTGAATTACTTCGATATCATAGCAAAAGCAAAAAAACAGAAGCATTTTAAAGGAGAATTATACACAGATTGGAGATGGATGAAAGGGTGAACAGTTTATTTGTAAGGTGTTGATCCTTAACAAGCCTCCGGAACAGCTTTCTGGCTCTCTGTCATATATTTCACAATTGTGTGAAACTCTACTGGAGGCTTGAAGATCATAATTTCAAAATATGTTCCCTCAGTGTAAGTTTTGATGGTTAAGAGATTTAAAATAATGGTTAAAAATCTCCCATTGTTCCTTGTATTTCTTACCCATATTATTACATGTTACTTGTTAGACGCTTTTATCCAAAGTGACTTACATACTCAATACTGTGGACAATCACCACAGGAGCAATTTGGGGTGAAGTGTCTCAGGGTCACAACGACATGCTGACTGCAGTGGGGTTTGAACGTGTGACCCCGAACACCCTAACCCACTGCGCCACACACCTCCATATGTTAATGTATTGTCTATATATTTGACAACAGGGATACAAAACAGAACCCCAGATGAATTAAATGGAAAAATATCCAAACTAATGTTATGCTAGGTTATGCTAACATCTACCTTGCACTGTTGTTTTTTCCAAACCAGTCTGACTCACTGAATATTGACATTGACCTCCCACTGGTGAACCATGACGTTTAGTTCCATGCTGCTTTCCATGTGTTTTCACAAGCCCCCCACCTCGCATCACTGCGGCAAAGTTATTCATTTTAGTCATGGAAGGTTCTGATTGCAACAATTGAACGATTGATCAATCCCGCCTACAGCTGCATGGTCTGTTTTATAAAGAACAATATATTCAAAAATACCCTATTATCCTTTTTGGGGTTTTCCCTTTCCTGTAGTGTGTTTTATAATGTGTTATGTATGCGTTGCACCACTCAGACTGCAAGGGCAATATAGGTGTAGAAAACGTTCATTTATTAACTTCAAAATGCTAACAGTGGTAGACCAATCACAACAGAGCCTGCCAGCCATACTTGTCAACCCTCCCGATTTTCGCGGGAGACTCCCGATTTCATTGCCCTCTCCCGGTTTCCTCCCGGGGTCATATTTCTCCCGCATTTCTCCCGATTTCTGACAAAATCAGATTTACACGCGACTGTTTCCACTCGGACTTTAAAACAGCTATACCATTGTTTGGTTTCCATGGTAACACGTCTCTTTGCGCGCGCAACTCAAATTGAGAGGGTGAGGCAGATATTCACAGAAAACAGAACAAGAATCGAGAACTACTCTACTCTCTGCTCACTCCTTTCCTGTAAAATACAGGCCCAGCCCACACATATGCTCCATCAAGGACGGTGCTACAGGCTCCAAGTCAGTGCACTTACAAATACAATAAGCATGTTAATGTTAATCTAACAGCTCCGGCGATCCTAGCACCCCCCCCCCATTTTTGCATTTTGAAATGCTCCCGATTTCTGAGGTCTAAAGGTTGGCAAGTATGCTGCCAGCTAACCAATCAGAGCAGACTGAGCTCTGGTTTCAGACAGAGGGTGAAAAGGGGTGCTGCAGCACAGGTAGTATGAGAAAAATAAAGAGCTTTTTGAACATTAAAACAAGGAGAAATGTCACAGTAGAGACACAACATACTGATATGAACCTACAATTGAGCACAATATGTCCTCTTTAACCAACCTGCCATGCATCATACAACATAGTTTGGGACTAGTTGGTGAACAAAGTGTTTCAGGCACCAGACTTTGGGGAAATCTAGATAGGTCGCAAGTGATAAATTGGCAATATAAAGTACTGCGGATTAATGAAGAATAAACAAAGCCAGTGAGCAACCTACTTTTCTCAGCATACTTCAGAAGCATTGCAAAGCTAAAGGGCTGGATATTTCCCTCTGGAGTTGGTAAAGACAAGACTGGAGTTAAAAGTAGAGTGAATATTGGAGTTACATTCATCAGGTGGACAGAAACACAAGAAAGAAAGAAATGCTTCTTGTTATTCGTACAGAACAAATTCAACATGTTGTGTTTACTCCTCGTTTCTCCAAGTGGCCAA
Organism: Notothenia coriiceps; assembly: GCF_000735185.1. NCBI lineage: Eukaryota > Metazoa > Chordata > Actinopteri > Perciformes > Nototheniidae > Notothenia > Notothenia coriiceps. Next base: position 116,289 of record NW_011342081.1, read on the forward strand.
AGAATGAATTATCACAGCTTAAACTTTATTTAATTTGAACAGGACAATAATATTATGGAAACTAAAATAAAAGTGAGTAAACTAAACTGTTTTTGACCTTTTCTATCTGTTCCACTCCTATAGCGTTTCCCATCCCTGTTAAATCTGTTTAAAATCACAATGGCTGCCACGAGATTAAAGTGGATCTGGGAAGTTCTCCTTCAGACCTTGAGACTTTCTTCTTTTAGTCACTTAATGCACGACACATTAAGTCCTGCAGGCTCTTAGGAATCCCACTTATCCCACGGTTCAACACCTCACTTTCCTTTTACACTTGCAAAGTTAATGTGCTGTAGATAAAATGAATAGATCCCTCACGCTCGACCAGAGAAGGGCGAGAGTTCCACTTTCCAAAAAACCTTTTTTGCACATTATAGTCCCGGAAGAGAGAAAAGCACAGCTGGTACGAAATTATATGAATCACAAATTGCAAATAAATTCAGGTATTTAACGTCACCAAGGTGAGAACCATCATTATAAAAGTAGATGAATAAGTCAAGAAGTCAAACCTTTTAATGACATTGTTGAAAGTAATTCTTTCCATTTGATCGTTTTTTGGACCTTCTTTTGGTCCTTTAAATCAGGATTAGTTCCTTCTTGTCAAGGAGTGAACTCTGAGGCATGAACTCAAATGCACGACTCAAAGTCAGAGAGTTCAAAATAAAGACTTTACTGGGATTGACACAGTAACAAAACAGGGAAAACAATAACACTCTTACGAGGAAAAACAAGAACTAAGATCAGGAGCTTAAAGGAAGGTGAGGTGTCCGTGGAGTAGGCTTGTACGTCTATCCTAAATTAGGAAACAAACTGGCAACGGACAGGAGGGAACTAGCACAATATGTACACAGGGTAAGGGGAACAGGTGGAAACAATCAGGGCGGGGGAAACAATCACGGACGCAGGAGACAGATAGGGGCGGGGAGGCCTGAAATGAGAGGGAGAATTACTTATCGAAATAAACAGAAAGCACGGGACAAAGGGACATGACAAAACTAACATAAAGAATACACTTTCACAATACGTTTCTTAGACATGACACTTCTTTGACTGCACCTCCATGAAGACACATTATCAAGCAGAAAACCTCACAACTTTACCCAATACATTCCAATGTGTGCTGTGTGTGTCTGCTTGTTTTGAGCCCATCCAGCATCCAATGCCCCCCAGGCCTGTGGGACCGACGTTGGACAATGCACAATAGAGCGCTGACTTGATTTCCCATTATCCCAGCTGGAGGAACTCTTTTGTCTGCGAATGGCCACTGTAATGGACTGTAATGAAAGAATTTAGGTGTTTGCCGAAGAGTATTGCATTGCAAACAGAAGAACAATTCCTTCTATCTAAATTTGTTTGCGTTTCCTCCCCGAATCCATTTTCCTCCTTTTGTCAGCTCCTAATAGTTTCATAACATCAAGAGAGAGTTGGTGTTTGTGTGTATGTACCAAATGCTTGTGTATGTGTGTTTGAGAAAGAAGGCGTACATGCAAATGTGTGTGCGTTGGTGTGTTACTTTGATTCCCCTCATCTCTCTGGTTTCTATCTGTCTCCGAGATCTAGACACATTTTCTAATTTCTCCGCCTCTTTTCCATGCTATCGTTCTCTTTCCTCCTTCATCCTCCCACTGTCTCTCTCTCTCTGTCTCTCCTTCCCCTCCCTCTTCACTGTTCCTGTGGGGCTTCTCTGGGTGTATCTTTCCTGTTTTCCTCACCCCCATCCAATGCAATTTTCTCCTTATCAACGTTTGATTTCCACCGAGTGAGTTGTTCTCTGCACCGAGAGCTACGAGAGAGACAGGGCCACGGGAACAAAATGATGCAGGAAGCAGTGTTTATCTACGTAGCTTCCCCTCCTCTCTTTCAGATCTTCGATTGCTCTTTATCTCCTTCAACCTCTCCTTGCTTTCTCACTCCCTCGGTCTCTCTGCCACAAATACTCCCACCAAATGTGTCCTCTGTGTGTGTGAAGATATGCCCCTCTAAAGCCGTTTTTTCTCATATGAAGTCTGGATAACGTCTGGAAAATCAGGATGGACATTGTTTCTTTTTAGGAGATGTAGGACTCAACAGGACAACAAGTCCTCCAACTCATACGACCAAATGGGCCGATTGTTCAGGCCCTCATTACAACTTGAACTGACCTTGAAGCAGGCCGCTGTGTCTGTAAATGCTTTGGCTAAACTTGGTGTATGACTGTGTTGTGATTGTGGGTTTTTTAATTGTTTGTAATTGTAAAACTGTCTGAAACTGTGCAACGTTCACCATTCTTATTTAATCTCAATGAGACCTATCCTGGTTAAATAAAGGTAAAATAAAAAGAATTACGAGCAAATATGTCGTTTGTTCAAGCGCTTAAGTGTTCGCCCTCTAGTGCTCCCGTTAAATGCAAACGTTACAGATGGTCGTTTATTCCCAAATAACCCTCTCTGTAAAATCCTAAATTGTAGGATAGTTTGGCCATTAAAACGCTTTTTGATTAGATTTCTAGCGAGAAGTGTATATTGTACTTTTAGAATCCACGTCCAGTCGATATGTAGGATCTATCGTTTGATAGATATTACGAAGATGATTTGAGGTATGCGGCAGCCTCCATGTAAAGTTTTATGGTAATTTTCATGTTCATATTATTATCCTGTGCCTCTACTGTGACATGTTTGCTGCCTGTGCTGCAGCACCTCTTTTCAACCTCCGTCCTGAGACCAGTCTGCTCTGATTGGTTAGCTGTTGTGATTTTGTCAACCGCTAAGAAATGTCCCGCCCCTTAGCCTATCACGTGTTGGAGCGCTGGCAAATAGGAAGCTGGTGTTACATTGTGATGTCATTGGAAACAAAGGAGTCCTCTTGAAGGCAAAGGGTGCAGAGGAGGCACTACATTAATCTGATATCACCATGGTTACTTAGCTGTCGTTTCCGTCTTGCCACTGCAGGCTCACGATTTATGTGTTGGGCATTAGTGACAGAAATGTACAAATCCTTGGTGGTCTGGGTTGTTTCCCCTGTTGGCTTTTTTGTGAAAATTACCATTTCTTACCATTGAATGTTTGTTTCTTTTTTATTTCTGCCAGCATTTGCATTCACTTTGAATTCTTCAGGCAATGAGTAGCTTTAATCACACATGGGCTCATGTGTTGGAAGGGTAAAGTGTATTTGTCCAAAGTTAGGTTCGATTGGGTCAGATATTTGCGTTAATACAAAAAGCTCCTCCGGGTATTGACTACATAATTTCAGGGTTGCAGTGCATTTGTAAAATTAGTTTAAGTTACTGTTGCTACCCCTGTCTGTCAAGCTCTCCAATATAAAGTTAGTCTTGTATAATAAGTGGGATCTTATCATGATTTTTGCTCCATGCCTTCTAGAATGACAATCTATACAGTATACTATATACCAGAAGTAATCCCTGATCTGACACCAAATCCACAACATCAATTTCAAATGTAAAAAGTTTTCTGATCTTGAAAAATCATTGTTTGAGGGTCAAAATTGCTACCACATTAAAATTAGTGGATATTGTTGTGGTTGCGTGCCTGGAACCAGGTTACTAAACTGTGATTTAGCTATTGCTGTTTGGGGAGGGGTTTAGTGAGACACTTCATTTTGATTATCTGCTTTTATTTTTTCCCTGCTTCTGTTCATCAAGGCCTATTCGCCATCCTTGATTGGCTTTAATACCACCTCCACATAAAACTCCCCCACACACACACAAACAAACAAACACACACACACACACACTGGCTGCAGAGAAAGGGCCCTCCTTGGACTCATTCTACCAAAAAAGTCAAGAGAAAATATCCCTTTCTCACTTTGCTCCCACGCCTAAAGACATCCATTGTGACAAATTCATAATTCAAAGTCCTTTTAATGATGTGATTAAAAAGTCATTTTGAGCTTCCTTGCATTCCCCCCCACTCGAATGCACACACACACATACACACACACATACACACACACACACACACACACACACACACACACACACACACACACACACACACACACACACACATTTTAACACATTATTTCTTTTTTTATCCTCCCTTCTACATATTGTCTGCAGAATGAACGTGTCTAATGTTCTCTTAATGAGCCCACGCCCCCTCCTCCCCCCCCTCCCAGTATCAGCTTCCATCTTTTTAGGGTGCATTTGATCATTTGTTGCCCCGTGTTTGGAGGAAGATTCATCGCAGATAACTGCATAAAGTCCTAAAGGGAAGAAGTTATTCCAGTGTGTTCCCCCCTTTGTGAAAGGCCTGTTCATCTTGTAGAAGTATTACATTGATAGAAAGGCAAAGGTACCCATTATTTCCATCTTATAATGCTTGTCGCCTCCTAACTTATCGAGGTGTTGAAGCCTCTAGGATTCACATTGTAGTGGTGCTTCAAAACAAAGCATGTATGCAACATGTACTGTAACAAAAGAAGGGAAGTTCAAACTAAAGTTGCAAGTTCGACCTCGATCTACTTTACCCCTCCAGCCATGCGAGGACCCTTGCTCTGGACTCAACCTTTCACCACCTACTTTACCTTTGCGGCCACCAGACCAGTTATCTCTTCGCCCCCGGTCAAACCTTGTTACTGATTAAATCCTGTGTGTTAAAGTGTATTCATCAGCTAACACTGCAGCTTCTGCTATTTTTAAACCTATGCTCATTCAATTATGCAGTAACGACTGTGGCTGAAAGGTAGTGCATGGTCATTCAATCAGAAAGTTGTGGATTATCTCAGCCCTCGCAGCCAACACGCCGATGTATCCTTGGGCAAGATACTTAACCCCAACGGTGATGAATGTGTGTGTATGTGTGTGAATGTAAGCTTACTTGAGCAAATGGCATTGCTCTGATGACTTGTTGAATTTAAAGCGCTTTGAGCAGCCTGTCCTCCTCCAAAAAACAACCAAATAGGTCGATTGTTCAGCAGCTTACTACGAACTATAGTCACGTTTTAAAGTTTAGCACCTCTAGTGGTCGTGTAAGAAACAACAATTTGCGGCATATGGGCTGATGCTCCCGTTGATTGCAAACGCTCCGGAGGGTTGTTATTTACAAATAACCCTCTCTGGAAAATCCTAAATTGTAGAATAGTTTGACCATTAAAGTGATTTTTGCTTGATGATCCGTCTCTTAAATGTGTGTCAACCACAGACCTTATCTCGAGCTATTTTCCAAAATCCTATGGAGAAATTGCATTGCTTTTTTGTCGAAGGAACCGGAAGGAGTTTACTTCCGGGTTTTAGGACGCATCACTATGGAACTCTATATCTATCAAACTATAGATCCTACACATCCACTGGACGTAGATTCTAAAAGTACAATATACACTTCTCGCTAGAAATCTAATCAAAAAGCATTTTAATGGCTAAAACAATCCTACAATTTAGGATTTTACAGAGAGGGTTATTTGTGAATATACGACCCACGGTAGCGTTTGCAGTCAACGGGAGCTCTAGAGGTCGAAAACTTTAAAACGTGATTATAGGTCGAAATAAGCGCTTGAACAATCGACCGATTTGGTCGTATGAGTTGGAGGGCTTGTTGCTTTGAGGGGTCGTAAATACTGGATAAAGCATAGTGTAAATACAATCCATTAACCATTTACTCGTTGAGAATATCCCGGATGAGCCCCATTTGTTACAAATTGGCCCCTATTTGTAACAAAAGAGGGGAAGTTAACACAAAAGTGGCAAATCCCAGGCATGTGGCAAGGTGACCAAGAGAGGGCACAAGACTTTTCT
>NW_011342081.1:124555-129899 GCF_000735185.1 Notothenia coriiceps
GAAATGGACGATAGCTGCGATACGGAACAATAAACAAGGAGGTAAGGATGGAACAAAATCGAGAGGTAGAGGAAGCAGAAAGAAATGACGAGGAAGGTTGTGAGAAACCTTACGCATCCTCTTCAGAAGATTTGTTTAAATCATGGCACTGGGCCCGGCAGAATCCAACGATAAACCACTGGACCTGAAACTCAACTTTTTAGTGTCTTTCCTCCCGGTGGGGAAACTCATTTCTGATCCGGAGTACGACTTCTGTGGTCAAAAGACCGGAAACAGAAGGATCCATGCAGTGCAGAAGATATCCATATGTTCTCAATGATCTTCAGCGACAGGAATGGGGGACGGATGCCTGCACGCTGCATTGTCTCTCTGTTTCCCCAGCTGCAAGGAAAAGGCTGAGCTGCCAGTTCTAGCATCCTCTGTGGAATCATAAAGGTCACGGTCACACACAAGCAAATACACACCTCAAGTGCATGCTGACACCACACACACACTTATACAAATGTGCATCCACACATACACTCTGAGACATGTATCTTCTGAAGTTTGTTGTCCTGGCTGCAAAATGGTGGAACAAGCTCTCCAATTATAACAGGACAGCTCAAGTCTAGAGTATCTTTCATTGCAGACTGAACCCACTGCACCTTGGCCAATGCATGGGCACGTACCGTACCGTGGTTTGGGTTATTGGAAGCTGATGAATTTGCAGAATGATTTCTCTTTGAATTTGTATCTTCGTTGTGGAATGCACTTATTGCAAATTGCTTTTGATAAAAGCATCAGATAAATGAAATGTAATGTCAAGAAGCGCAATAGAATTCACATTTCACACTATTATACAGGGAGGGGATGACAAAGGGTGGATAAGACCTGAGGAAGCAAAGTTTTTCTAGAAGTAGGTCTTATTCAAGAAACATGTTTCATGATTTCAATGTGCCTTTCCTTTGTTCTAAGAGGAAATTGCAGTGTGTCATCTGCTACCTCATGCTGTGCCAATAGGAGTGAATAGCAATTTGAGTCAATAAAACCATCATTCCCCCCCTGATAGGCAATCAGCTTTCTAGCTGAAATCCAAATATTCAAATAATCCCATTATGTGCCATGTTCCGACCAAATATCCCTTTTAACATTAAAAACAGAACATTATCAGAAAGATGTATGAAAAACAGTTTTGGAACGTCACCAATGTCCCAATGCCATGCTGGACGCCTACACTATACTTTAGGAATCATGCATTTTCTCTTTACCAACGATTATTCTCAACCCATCAGAGCTTGGACTGACCGGTTTATGGCCAATCACAAGCAGGTACATTAAACACATTTTGGTACACAAATGGGATCAAGCACTGATTTGTTGACATTTTATTTAAAAGGATGTTGTTTACAGACTTTTGCTTTTTTAAGTCTGCTGGTGGTTCGACATCAGGTGTCCCTCGCTAACCTGACTTGTGTTGCAACATTATTATAAATTATTAACAATTTCAGTTAAAAAATGAATGTCTCGGTTAGTTAAGAGTGTATTAATGTCAAACAGTTGCTAAGCTGAATGTCCTATAATGTTAAAGTGTAAAATAGGCATTTATCTGGCTAAAGTTAATATTATACAAATGCTCTTTGTTATCAGCAAAAACCAGAGCTTAATTATATAGTCATGCTGTGAAATGATGATGATGATAATACATTTACCACAAGCCCTCATTTGGGCCTATTCATTCATGCCACTTAACTGGCTTCAACTAACCCAGAAAGAAAATTGCATTTTCAATGGAAAAGCCCTTCAACTGTTATTCAACCATGTCAATGACTTTCCCCCTCAACCTGAGAGGGCCCCAATTATCCTGCCATTTCCACCACACTCGCAGTCTGATAATTCTAGTCCTGTCCTCAGAGTGCTCTGCGTATCATTGGCTGATGATCTGTGTGACAGTCAATAGTTTGTGTGCTGGTAATTGAATGTATTCCTGCTCAAATTGAAGCATTTGAGATGGCTTTTCCTAATTTAAAGTTGCTTCCTGCATTGTTCTTAGTTTTCTACTTCTGTTGGTTTGTTTACAACATGTTTCATCATCAGAGAGCTCTTGTTTGTGTGTTTGAGTTAGTTGCAGCGATACCATCACTTCACTGTTTGCTAGCCCAATCCCCAAAACAGTGATCGTCCAATCACAGCTCAGAAACCTTACAGGCATGGCAGACCTGTCAAACTTTGGATTTATCAACATGAAAAAGCAGTGTATGGAGCTGTAGTATACACGAAATACTCCGAAGGGACTGAAGGTCTTTTTTTGACCTTTCAAAATATAACACGCAATAGAAAAGATTTTTCTATCCAAAAACACTAACCCTATCTGCTTACATTTAAGCTGCTCTTATTAGCATGTCCAACCTACTAGTCTACTTACAGTATAAATTCAGTGCTCCTACCAAATAATTAAAGATATAAAGAGTTTGAAGGATGTTTTTTTACCTTTTAAAAATACAAACTTGTTTCCTATCTGACTTTAACACAATCTGCTCTAAATTAAATTGCTGTTGTTAGGGTGTCCAGCTAACTAAGCTAATTACAATGATGTGTTCCTACCAAGGCATGCATAATAACTAACGTCATTGGTTTGTGTTAACAGGTTACATAACAAACAGTTTTTATTCAATTTGGAAGATAAATACAAAGTTAAATATTTAAAATAATCAAACTAGGTAACATAATATCAGAATGTAATGCTGCCAATGTTCAGGTTTTTGTAGTGAGATCATGTTATTAATGGTTCTTAGCAGCTTTAATTGACTGTGAACTCATTCTAAGTTTATCATACAGTTTGTTTTTAATGAGCTCTTGTTCCAGTCTTATTGTAACACGTTTAAGGTTTTTTAAAAGTGTCGTTTGCTGTGTGGAATAACTGAGTCTCCCACACACTCCCGTCTGTAATTTGGCATCAGCTTAGAGCAGTAAGTAAATTAACAGAGGAGCGTGGCTAATATTTTATTATCCTTTACCCTGTTTTTTCTAATCCCAGTAAAAGGGGCTTTATGTTTCGCTTCCTCTCACCTTGTCTCCAGTGACATGGAAAGGTCCGGTTAACTGAGTGTCCGAGTGACCCAGAGTAGGAACTGCCTTTCCCCTCTGTGCACCGCTAATGACATGAAAATAAACACAGGAAACGGCCAGCCCCAACTCCCAGCAATTAGGTCACCGTCACACACGCACACACACAAACACACATTGTGCTGCTGACTACATCATGTTGCGTATACGTAGGCCTACAGTAAAAGCTGCAGCTGTTACAAAACGGGATTACTGGAGAGACAGACAGAAAGACTTTGTTCTCTAGGTTTATGGTGTGCACCAAGGTAAAGGCTGGGAGAAAAGCAGCAGAAATATGTGCAAAGCTGGCAGTAAAATGACTACTAATGTGGGGTGAGCTGATAACAATAAGCTATCTGTGTTGTCTCTGCACCAGCTAAATCAGATACTCATATCAAGAACCTTCTCGCAGTTAAACAAAAAAAATAACAAACATTACAGACAGAAAACCATGTGAAACACACTTTACGTATTGTATATCAAACTGTAGCTAGAATGTATAATGTTTTTTATATATATATACTTTATATATATATATTAAAAAAGGTTCATTAAAATCAACAATCAATGCCTCTCACACAAAATGGGCAAGAGTATAAACACAAATAAGAGTCTAGAGAACCACACAAAGTCATTATGGAGTCAATGCATGATATTCTTTTCTCTCTCCGTTATTTTATTTATTTATTTTACCCCCAGAGCCTTTTTCTGTCATTATGCCCCGGGCCGTGTTTATAACACACCCACATCAGGATCCCCATGCGCAGTGCAACACAAACAGGATGTCCATAGAGTGGTGCAATGATGACGTATTTTGGTACTGTAGTAGACCCAGAAGTTAGCATCAAAAGGAGTCCCTTGAAAATAAGCCATTCTGATATTTCCATTGGATTTTGGGTCATTGCAGAATATAAGCTATGTTGCAAACACACGTTTATGATACTTACAGGTTTTGTTGAGCAGGATAATTTCATTAGATTAACACTTTTAAGTATTTATGTAATTGGCAAAAGTAAAAGCTAATGTTAGGCTATAAAGGAACTACAACGAGGTCACATGACTTCAGGTCGTCCCTACTAAGCTAAAGATGGTTAATGTTTGGCGTGATGATGCTTAGTATTCTCATTTAGTCACTTGTTAGCAACCACCGTTTTTAGAACACATAGAAGTTTCAGGGAAAGGGGCATTTGCTAACTTTTTTTATGTCTTAGAACAAAACGTTCAAATCTCAGACATTTTTGTTAACCACACACCTTATTTTAGGTATCTACGCCAAAACATATTAAAAAAAAGAAATTGACTTTCAGATGGGGGAACCAGAAGTGTCAACATGCTGACTCATTTCTGGGTTTTAAGACCCATTGCTGCTTCTCTCGGGTGAGTGAACACTGCAGTGGTGTTTTGGCTTTTAGCTTAACTTTTTTCCCATGGAACTAGAGGCCAAAGATAGAGATGGAGGAGAAAGAAAGGTTAACAACAGCTGGCACCAGGTGCTGCTCCTACCAAGGTGCTTCATCTCTAAAACCCCATGTTTAGATTTGGCACTGTCACATCGACCATGACTGAGCCTATTTCCCACCAAACTACTCTCTCTCTCTCACACACACACACACACACACACACACACACACACACACACACACACACACACACACACACACACACACACACACACACAAATAGTCACAAACTCAGCAGGCCAAACCAGAGCAGCGGGGCCAGAGCAGCAGTCTGATAAGCTGCGATAGCGATTAGTAATGTCCAAGGCCAGATGTCCATGTCAGAGATTCAGAACGTGTGAAAAAAAGACAAATAGAGGCGAGAGAGGAAGTGATAGATTTGGATGAAAAGAAAAGACAGGAAGGATTGATCAGAGAGACAGAACTGGTGCCTGAGAGAGATGATGAGCAAGCCTCAGAAGATAACATAAAAGACAGAAAGAGGGAGAGAGAGAAGGCCTACAGGGATCTGGGAGGAGATAGATAGAGTTTGGATGGAGGAGAAATAAAGTCAGCTTGACCTGTGTGTGATCAGTTTTTCCACTATGTGTGTGTGTGTGTGTGTGTGTGTGTGTGTGTGTGTGTGTGTGTGTGTGTGTGTGTGTGTGTGTGTGTGTGTGTGTGTGTGTGTGTGTGTGTGTGTGTGTCCTTTGCGCTACATCCTGCAGGATGGATTGTTTCCTGGTCCCGTTCCTGCTACGTCTTATTTTAAACCCCTCAGCAAGGCTGGTCAGAGCACGCACACACACACACACACACACACA
>NW_011342081.1:129939-134028 GCF_000735185.1 Notothenia coriiceps
GTCTGTGTGTGTGTGTGAGAGTGTGTGTGTGTGTGAGAGTGTGTGTGTGTGTGTGTGTGTGTGTGTGTGTGTGTGTGTGTGTGTGTGTGTGTGTGTGTGTGTGTGTGTGTGTGTGTGTGTGTGTGTGTGTGTGTGTGTGTGTGTGTGTGTGTGTGTGTGTGTGTGTGTGTGTGTGTGTGTGTGTGTGTGTGTGTGTGTGTGTGTGTGTGTGTGTGTGTGTGTGTGTGTGTGTGTGTGTGTGTGTGTGTGTGTGTGTGTGTGTGTGTGTGTGTGTGTGTGTGTGTGTGTGTGTGTGTGTGTGGATGACTCAGCAAGGTAATGACAGAGAGACAGAACTCCCAGATTTCTGATGATTTAAAGCTTTTGTTAAATTGAGGATTTAGATTCATAATCTAAAATATAATAAGCAACACATGTCATATTAAAGGTAAGAATAACACTTCAATGAGCCCATGGGGGAATTCAAAAGCTCAGTATATATATAGTACAAATGAATAAAATAGCATTCAGTTTAATATACCGGTATATATGCATGTTTCTGCATCAACAGGATCATGATAATAGTGTAATGCTTATAAACAAACAGGACCACAGGTGGCAGCTGTGAGCAGTCTCTTTCCTTTGCATCATGGATGTTATGCATACAGTGCCACTGGTTGGATATTTCCGGAATTGCTTTTTGGTTTCAACAAAAAAAAGCTAGAGGGCGCTGTTCTTCAAGCAGAGACAGAGAGGGAGCTTTGTGTCAATGCAAATAATGGGAGGAGGGAAAGACAAACCTCGACTAACATATGATACATCTTGTTTATTCTCATGAGAGAAAACCCACAAAGACCCTTAGATCGATGCAAGGTAGTAAACCATTTTGAAAGCAGAGTTTCTGACATATTATTGTGGGGAAAACACAAGTTAACAACATTTGTGCCAATGCCTGCTTATTTTACCATTACATTGTTTTTCCTTTAGCTGACGCTTTTATCCAAAGTGACTCAGAAAAGGATGCCATAAACTATAAAGCATTTTAAAACTCTCGGGTCCCAATTATTTAAATAAGGGCTCTTTGAGTTTTCGACCTGGCAAGTTAAAGAGGCCCTATTAGGTGTAATATCTTGGATATTAACAGACAACGGAACAGTTGGTTATTTAACAGGACGCTTTATTGCCCCCTCCGGTGGTTCATCCATCCCAACATCCCCTACCTCTCGCGCCACTCCCACTTACTGTAACTGTCGTAAACATGCCGTAACGTATATGACAACTCCCATTGTAGTCAGTTAACAATACTATGACATTAGGGATGGGTTGTCCATTTCCTGTAGTGTGTTATATAGGTTTGTGTGCATGTAAATGGGCTGAAAGGCTAAAATCCCAAAGTTCCCCCACCCCCTGCCTGAAACGCCTCCATTGGACTCCTTCTTTACTTCTGTAACACAATGACATCACTATGTAACACTTGTGCTTCTATTGGCTAGTGCTCCAACACATTGTACGTGATAGGCTAAAGGGGCGGGACATCTATTAAGCAGTTGACCAATCACAACAGAGCCGGCCAGCTAACCAATCAGAGCCGACTGGGCTCTGGTTTCAGACAGAGGGTGGAAAGAGGTGCTGCAGCAAAGTCAGTATGAGAAAAATAAAGAGCTTTTTGAACATTAAAGCATAGACATTTCCCAGTAGAGACACTACATACTAATATGAACCTGAAAATGAGCAAAAAATAGGGCCACTTGCCTTACTGTTGCCTTATTTAATTGAGAAACGGTATTTTTGGGCCAAATTATGTCAAAGACTGACCCGGAAGTTGCAGTATCACCGTTTGGCCACTAGAAAATGTTGCTTCAATGCTTAGCTCCCATACTGGGAGCTTGGTCCCCTCAACAAGAGGGATTTAAACATAGAAACCCTAACCCTCCATCAGCCTGCTTCTTTCACCTTTCTGCTGCTGCACCAGAACAACCCACACCCAACTCACTGTGGTTTCTCCTTATAGAATACACTGTTTGTACACTTGAGCTGGCAGACAAAAAGCTATTGTGTATAGCCTATACAGGTGTTGTAAATATTGGGAAATCTGCCGTTGCAGGCGATTTCATTTCATTTTCATTTAATCGTTTATTTGAATAGGGACAATGCACATTAATGAACACTTTAGACAAATAATGCTTCAAGTGTAAATATGCCGGATGTTAGCTTTGAGCTCATTTCCATCCGTAGTCCCTGACATACAACATATAAGAACATGACATTTGTAAACATAGCAAAAAATAAATACATGATATGCAAAGGAGCAAGAACAGCACACACACGTATTTACCACATGGCAGTACACTATAGCAGCAACGACATTAAGTGCAAGAGATAGAGTCCTTCCCATTGCCAGTAGAAGAGTTTGCTATTTTGGACCCATTTTTTCACTAGCCACATATCTTTCCTACATTCACACACTGAGATTGCATTTTAAGACAGACAAATCAGGAGAAAATGAACTTAGTTGGAGATTCATTTAGTTTAGTTTAGTTTATTTATTTATAGCGTCGTGGACAGTCCCCATCGATGAACTGTCACAAAAACAGTAAATGGTGCAGCTTTAGCCGACATGGCTAATTTCCAGCTGTTGTCCCCGGCCAGATGGTAATAGACACCCTTACAATTACAATATATCAACAGCATTAGTTATAAGAAAATATATAAAATAAAATAAAAAAGGAGGAAAGACAAGTAGATACCGGTGTGAGGATAAAAGAGAACAATAAACAACACACGTTACAGTACATTATATATTATCATTATATGCAGGATTTACTCCAAATGTTAACCATCTCACAGTCACGAGTTACCAACTGATAAAAGAGAAAATTCCCATCACTGCCACGTTCGTCCCAGGACTGAATTGGGATTTCAACATTGCGCACTTAAGACAAAGTCCAGATGTTACTGTTTTTTCTCCAGTGGGTAAGGGGCTTTAGATACCTTTCAGTCAGTGTGCTGCACCTCTCATCATGCAGTTTGTATACCTATACTGAAAGGAAAACATTGTTTTGTGTATCATAATGTCTAGTCCTTGAGAGTCCTTATTTCCGTTCTTTCAAATATAATGACACCTTTTAACTCAGAAATGTCCGGATCTCCCTATACAAACCCCCTCTCCTTTGAAACCTGCTTCCCTTTGTAGCTTTGATATGCCAGGTGTGCTGCTTGCTGTGAAGATCTTCACTCTGTGTCACGTACCGGCCACTCAGCTGCCTCGCTTTGTTCTTTCTTGGTTGCAGTGATCTTGTGTGATGTGAACTCTTCACTCCCATCCCACGGGATCCCTCTTTGCAGCATGCCGACGATCTCCTTCATCTGTTTGCATTATACACACTCACACACACAAAGCATATACACTAACACACACACAAAGCATATATACACACACATTAAAAATATCTCTTTATCTAAGCTGTCAGCAGATGGAGGAAGATCGTGTTGTCCTTCAGCCTCTTGTGCAGCATTGTTCTTATAGCTACTGCAGGATTTCTATTAAAGTAAGGCCGCAATTATAATATATTGTATTTTGATGCAGATATGCAACAATGTCCCCTGCCCCCCCAATATATTGACCACAAATATTTTGAATAGGTAAATAAATCGTATGCTATGACATTACACACACACAATCAACAATAATTTGCAAATCTGCAATGGAGAGAGACTTCCTCTGGAGGGAACACAGGGGTTTTAGCCTTTGCAGACCATTTACATGCACTAAAACCTATAACACACTAGAGGGAAGGGAAAACCCACACAAGCAGTATAGGGCCTCTTTAACAAACATATAAATGCTAAACATTGTGAAAGGTCAATTATTATTTAGGTGGATTTATCTTCTTTGAGATGTTTTTGTATTTGAAATTGTACAAATAAACGCAAACTAAACTTAAACTATCTGTTCCCTTTTGTCATGAAGAAAGTATTTCTGATTCTGATTATAAGAGGTTAAATCTCTCCCTACAAGCCCAAGTGTTTTGTTAGTGTTCCCATGGCACGCTGCATTCTCTGTGTGATTGTAACGCTGTGTGTGTGTGTGTGTGTGTGTGTGTGTGTGGG
>NW_011342081.1:134440-137387 GCF_000735185.1 Notothenia coriiceps
TACACACACCAACAGTCAACAGACAGACAGACAGTCAGACAGACAGACAGACAGACAGACAGACAGACAGACAGGCACGCACGCGCGCACACACACACACACACACACACACACACACACACACACACACACACACACACACACACACACACACACACACACACACACACACACACACACACACACACACACACACACAGAAACCCCATACACANCCCCCTCCGGTGGTTCATCCATCCCAACATCCCCTACCTCTCGCGCCACTCCCACTTACTGTAACTGTCGTAAACATGCTGTAACGTATATGACAACTCCCCTTGTAGTCAGTTAACAATACTATGACATCTCCCTTTTTCCTTTTAACAATATCAACACATATCAATAACTTAGATATCATTTCTTTAACAATATCAACACATCAATAACTATGACAAACACGATCCGTGTATCCATCATTTCCTGGTCTTCTCTAAAGAAGAGGGACCAATGAAAACGTTGTCATGTTGCCGTTGTTCAGCATGGAAACATTCATTAGCTAACAATGACATTATTGTTCTATTAATATAAAGGGAGGTCAGGTACTCTTTAAAACAGCTGCTAGTTATTTGAAAGCCCATACTTCTTTACTTTTACTTGAGTAAAGAAGTTTAGTCAGTACTTCTACTTTTACCAGAGTATTTTTAAACACGAGTATCTGTACTTCTACTTGAGTAAAGAAGTTTAGTCAGTACTTCTACTTTTAAACATGAGTATCTCTACTTCTACTTGAGTAAAGGATGTGTGTACTTTTGTCATCTCTGACTGAGCAAAATGCCAGCCACCCTCGGGAGAAAACCCATGGATGGACCAATAGATTGAGAGCTTTGCCTTCTAGTTTAGCTCTCTCTTAATCTCAACAGTGAGGTACAAGCGACTGTAATACCGCTTCAATTCTCCGTCCCATCCCACGCTCCATTGTTCCCTCACTCGATAACAAGACCTGGAGAATCTCCTTCACTTGGGGAAACACATTTATTCACATCTAATTAGTTTGAATAACATTATTTCATTCTTAAATGTGCTACACATTTTCAGTTTTTTCTGTATTTTGAAATGCATGCATTGAATAGGGTTTAACCCACCACTACCTTTCGGACCTGGGAGTTTTCTAAATGTAAAAGTAATTAATTGTAAGGGCAAAATTCATGAAGTGTCTCTTTAAATACTCAAACGGTTTCATCAAAGTGTCATTATTCTGCTCGTGAATGTCTTAAGATGCCTCAGTTAATTAACTCTAATGACGTTTTGTAATAGGGCTTAATTATCATGCCGGCAATCAATTTGTCAGAGTAGGTATTATTTTTCTAAAAGAAGAGAGTCTAATTTTGGAAAGGAACTGGGCACTGAGTGAAAATGTTGAGCACACACACACACACACACACACACACACACACACACACACACACACACACACACACACACACACACAGAGGCCATATGTTTATATTCTCATTATCTCTCTTTGCAAGTAAATCTCGCAGGGCAGTCGGTTAGTTCCTAAATACTGGAATCTGATCTTGCAGACATGATAGTAATCATCACTCTAAAGAGCTTAGCTAAGCTGCTTTTACACATCATCAGCGCTACTGCGAGCTGAGAGAAGCACTACACACACACTTCCATCCAATTCCCAACCCAAACGCTTTGCTGCCAATCCCTAACAAGTGAAACAATCATTCACTTTTTATTCTTTGTGTAATTAAACATGTGGAGTTGAGAAACACCTCAAACAATAATAAGAAATGTCTCTGTGATGGAGGATGAAATTGACTTGGACTTATCATCCGTGTTTTTTTTACTAGGCCACGTTGCATATCTAAAGAGGATTACATGTTAAACTCACAACAAGGAGAGAGCACAACCCAAATATGAAGATTAATCTGTTTCCCCAGCCGAGACCCTCCTGCCAGCCAGAGGCAGGTGAAAGGGTCTGGTTCGATGTTTTCTCCTAACACCTTTGCTGCTCTGAACAACAATACGTTTGGGTCTCGCAGCACACTCTCTGCTGATGAAAAATAGATGCTCCACATAAAATATAGATGCCACTGAAACGGTACTAGAAGTTTATATTGCACACGAGTTCTGGTTGAAACCAATTTAAAAACTGTGATCAAGCGGCCTTGGATTAAAGACAAGAGAACTCTTTACACATGGGTGCTCAGAGAAAATATGAAATGCAGGTTGGATATCTCTCTGAATGTACTGTATGTGTTCAACAGAATTACATTTTTAAATATTTAAACAGTTTATGTGCTTCTACTAGGGATTTTTGTTACAGAACAAGCATACAGTTTGAATATTGAAACATTCGATAAACTTATTTTCTCAACACAATTCAGTTTCTATCCTTGGCCCCGTTTTTCTTCTTCACCCTTTTCCATTCACATTCATTTAGGGAACTGGCACTCTGAGAGTTATGAGGCTCTGAGAGATAGGGTCCATCTATTTTGATGTCCCTGAACTCGGTTTTCCCTTTTTCTTACATGACATACAGCACATGTACATTTTGAGGTTGACACGGTTCAACAGCAGGCATAACATTTCTAACAATTTAAGTCACTTAGAGGCTAATATTAAGTTCATCACTTTGACGCGTCACTAATAATAGTCAGTAACGGCCCATCAACACAGCGGCGTGCGTTGACGCTTGCCGGCGGGCGTGTCTGAAAGTCGACCAACAACCAATCACATGAATCTCCCGCTCCTGACACACAAGCGGCGGTTTGATTGGCTAGAGCTTGTACTGGCATGTGATTCGATTGGCTGACGCTTCTGCCGAGGCGTCAAAAGTTGAACATTGCTCAACTTTTGCAGCGAGCAACGCTAGCAACGCTCCACGTCGCTTCCCACGATGCAGTTCGGCGAAAAGTGACGTCACCCCATTCAAAGTGAATGGTGAAGCGTCAAC
>NW_011342081.1:137400-140845 GCF_000735185.1 Notothenia coriiceps
TGCTGATTGTGCTGTAAATTCTGCGATCGCAGAATCGCGTTTTTCTGGAGGGTCTAGTTAATAGTCAAATTCCAATAGTTAAGTAAACTATCATAATCATCCTAATGACCACAGTGGTCAGTCCACTTACCCAGGAATTTTGAGTTGAATTACAGGAATATTATGTCTTTATGTTCTAATAATGTAAATATATGTTAGTAAATTGTTACCACAGAACATTTGCATAATGTTTTAAACATAAAGCATGTTATCCTTCTCTAAAATAATAACATTCTGGCAACATAAACAAATCTAACTTGCAGCTGAAAACATTTTAAGAACAGTAGGGCATAATGTTCTAACAATGTTATCAAAAACATTTTAAGAATGTTTTTTGAGAACGTTATCCTACCTTTCAGAAGAACATTCTGGGAACCAAAATAAAAGCTTCTGCTGAAAACGTTTTAAGAATAGTAGGGCATAATGTTCTAACAATGTTTTCAAAAACATTTTAAGAAGGTTATCACCAAACATTTTAAGAATGTTTTTAGAGAACGTTATCCTACCTTTCAGAAGAACGTTCTGGGAACCAAACAAAAACTTCCCGCTGAAAACNGGTTTGATTGGCTAGAGCTTGTACTGGCATGTGATTCGATTGGCTGACGCTTCTGCCGAGGCGTCAAAAGTTGAACATTGCTCAACTTTTGCAGCGAGCAACGCTAGCAACGCTCCACGTCGCTTCCCACGATGCAGTTCGGCGAAAAGTGACGTCACCCCATTCAAAGTGAATGGTGAAGCGTCAACGCACGCCGCTGTGTGGACGGGCCGTAAAGTTACATTTTAACGATGTCTAATGAACAAAATAGAACACACAATATCCAAAGCAGGATTATACGGTCAACAGAAAATGTCCGAACCTTGCTTCCCCTCTGGCTTTCCACAAATCCTGACATCCATGCATTAAATAAGATAATCTACCATGTGACTGGATTAAGGGATAAGCATTTACAAATAAACGTGTTGTAAACAAATAATGAAAATAAAAAGAATAAACATAAGCATAACATAACATGTCAAAATATAACTAAACATGTATTGATCCTTTTTTGGAAAATACACTTTTTAAATCATCTGCTGGGCGGCTAAACAAAAGTTGTCGTAAAAAAAGTGCATTTTTGTGATAGACCTGGGAAGTAATGAGTAGTGAACGGTTACAATATGAATCTCTCTAATTACCAACTGCTAATTTTCGTAATGCTCCATTTCCGTGACCTTTTTGGGAGCTTAGTGTGAGAAGTGTTAGCTTGCTGGGGGAGGCGGCTAAATTGTGTTAAATTAGAAACTCACATTGAGGTAACACTAGAGTTGTCTCATTATCTAGCGTGCTAATATTAGCCACTGCTTTGACCTGGGTTTTACTCAGCGTTGGAAGGATTGTGAACATGACAGCTTCACTAAACTAAGCATTTGGAGAGCTGTTAGTAAAAATCCGATCTCATTTGTTTTTATTTCTACACAGAATATGTATCAAGCACTTTTTATGCTGCTATAGACAATCTTGCACTAATGTACATTTCCCAAAGATATTGAAGTGACTGTTATTTTGTGGATTGTTGTGCTTTTATTTGTGTCTTAATGTGTGCATATGTATACATGTGTATCTTGATTGTGTATATATAGGTATATACATATTGTTATACATATTTTTATATATTGTCCCCCACTCTTCAAACTTTTAAGTCCCGTCTAAAGACCCACCTCTTCTCCCTCGCTTTCGAGTCAGTCTGAGCTATAGCCTTCATGTATCTATTCTTGTAATATTACATTTTGTTATAATGTTATGTTCGTTGGCAAACCCTCTGCTTTTAAAATGTGCTATAGAAATAAAGTGGATTGGATTGGATTGGATATATTTGTATTTTTGTATTCGGGATTGTCGGAAACGGTATTTCGATCTCTCTGTCTGTACACACAAACTGAAAGAATGACAATAAAGTTGACTTTGACTTTGATAAGTGACATGTGGGTCAGTAGGAAGTGGGATGTGAGAGGAGAAGCGCAAACCTCCCATTCTACATCCCCCACAGTGACCGGAGGGTGAAACAATGACGCTGTGACACTGAGGAACCACAGCCTGACTCTGCAGTGTGGACTTATCAAAAGGAGGCCTTGGCACAGTGCAGCAGCAGGGGAAGTGCCATGGCCTTGGCAGTGGAGAGCATAGTGGTATCTTAAGTAGGATATCCCGGGTCAGGGGTCACCAAGCGCCGGCAGGATATCCTCCCCTCCTCTGCTCCCCTCCTCTCCTCCCTGACTGTCCTCCCTGCCACCAGAGATGGCAAAAGTACACACATCCTTTACTCAAGTAGAAGTACAGATACTTGTGTTTAAAAATACTTTGGTAAAAGTAGAAGTACTGACTAAACTTCTTTACTCAAGTCAAAGTAAAGAGGGCTTTGAAATGTACTTCAGTAAAAAGTACCCATAACTAGCAGCTGTTTTAAAGAGTACCTGACCTCCCTTTGTATTAATAGAACAATAATGTCATTGTTAGCTAATGAATGTTTCCATGCTGAACAACGGCAACATGACAACGTTTTCATTGGTCCCTCTTCTTTAGAGAAGACCAGGAAATGATGGATACACGGATCGTGTTCAAATCAATAGGCACGCAATGACTAATGATCACGCCAACAAACACACATTCAAACTAAAGGAACCAGCCTGTTTGGAAAATGTAAGAAGTAGAAAGTACAGGTATTTGTGTTCAACATGTGAGAAGTAGAAAGTACAGGTATTTGTGTTCAACATGTAAGAAGTAGAAAGTACAGGTATTTGTGTTCAACATGTGAGAAGTAGAAAGTACAGGTATTTGGGTTCAAAATGTAAGAAGTAGAAAGTACAGGTATTTGTGTTCAACATGTAAGAAGTCAAAGTAAAAAGTCGTCAGAAAAATAAGTAGTGGAGTAAAGTACTGATACCAGAAAAATGTACTTAAGTCCAGTAACGAAGTATTTGTACTTCACTACGTCCCACCTCTGCCTCCACCATGCCTCAGCAAAAATCGTCTATTTCAACAAGACGTTTAATCCACTTGTGCTGTTTAACTCCTGACTGAGGGGTAAAATACATGAAATGATTTCCACTATATTCTCAGGCAGCACCTAACAATACCAGTCACATTGCTCCACTTGTTTCAAGATACAGAAACTAGTTGGATTGAAAAGTCCCAGCGGCACAATGCTTTTCACACCGCTTTACAAAAAAACATATGACTTTGAAAGTTAACACGGTAAATAATTGGTTGGAATTGATAGTTTTTTGTACCTAAACCCATCTGGATCATGCACGCTTAGCCTTGAGAAACGGAGAGTGCTGATAAAGTAAATCATGTGTGTGTGTGTGTGTGTGTGTGTGTGTGTGTGTGTGTGTGTGTGTGTGTGTGTGTGTGTGTGTGTGTGTGTGT
>NW_011342081.1:140888-147507 GCF_000735185.1 Notothenia coriiceps
TCACATTTTGTATCGCTACAGTAATACATTGCCTTTTTTGTTTTCTCAAGGTTACTCCGCAAAGTCCGTTCCCCCCTCACACACCGTGAAACCTAATCGGAAATGTCTGGTAAAACGTATGTTTTTTGTTTGTATATTTGTGGTGTCTTTCCCCTCTGTGTTTTCGTGAGAAATTAACCCAATTCTGTAGTGGGAGAAAGACTGACTCGGGGGGAGTGGTCCACTCTTCTCGTCTCTCTTTTTCTTTATGTCGCAAACGCACTCAGTAGGAATTAGTCCGCTACTTGTCCTGAAGTTTCTCTCCTTGTAGACGTGAGAGATGGATTTTGCTACCGATATTGTTGAACTATTCTGGGTAATATTAAGTTCCGAATACTAGGAGAACTTAAACAAAGTAACAGGTTTTTTATCTAAAAAGCATTTACTGGAGGAATATCGTCGAAAGTTGTCCTGTTTCGTGAAACGTACCGGAGAGTAAGTAGTATGTGTGTGTGTTGGTGTGTGGTGAGTGTGTGTGTCTACCTCGACGATACGTTCGGTCCAGACGGATAGCCTTGTTGACAGGAGACACGGGTTAGACCTGGAAAATATCAAGTATATATTACGTAATAAATTATTTCTCGTATACGTTGACATTGAGTAACTCTGTTCCGATCCCTCGTTCACAGGTATGGTGTGTGTTATTTATTGTATGTATGAGGGTCGTGTGATACGGTATGTTTTCATGGATAATTCGAGTTGTAGACATGTCTTTCAGGGTTTTCCTACCAAATTTTCTTCAGGGACTCTTTGGACGACACATTACCTCTACCCCGGACCTAAATCGGGAGATATCACACGTGGTATTGTAACTAGTCCTTTACTAACTAGGATCTTTAGTTGCCCCGACATGGACATAATTGTTCTTGGTAGTAAAGGAACTGAGTTTGACACAACAAATTCGATCACGTTTAACTGTTACGTCACCATCTTCAATTCCACCCCTCCACAGAACGCTAACGGCGAATTAGAACAAACCTCTATCTCTGTTTTCATCACCCAACAGACTCTTAAAGTCCGTAATACCACACTTTGGTTTGTCGTTTTCGCGGGAACGATCTGCGGGTGACCGGACAAAATGAGGCCGGACACTGTCCTCTCTCTACTAGGGTTCCACCGTTCGCAACAGACTTGTTCTCATATCAACATCGGCACGTGGAGAGACTCTTCGGGTCACACGATATGATTTGTCTCGGGGGATACGGGTATTTTTAGTGACCCGTGAACATTAATAATGACGATATGACCGTTTATGACTAAAGGAGAACCTATATCCTTGTGAAAATGCGTAGTAACTCTAAACCCAGTCAATGGTGAAATTGTGTGGACAGTTCAACAAGCATGGTATCTGGAGGCACGTTGGAACACATATGCTACGTGTAACTAGATTCACGTTAGACTGGATATATGTTAGTTTTAATTTACAGCACAAACACCCATACTAAACACACTACATTACATACATACACCACATAATCATACATACATACATTACATACATCACTAATACACACACACAACACAACAATAATAAATACATACAACATACATACATCGTACACACATACATACTACCACACATAACACACACCACAATACATCAACAACACATCATACATACATACATAACACACATTACATACACCACACCCACACACACATACATTCTTCAACATAATACACACTACATACATACATACATTACATTCATACACACATTTACATACACACACACACACCATACATGACATGACCACATACCATACATCATACATACAATACATACATACCATACATATACACACATACATACACAACACACACACACAACACACCCACACAGCACGACACACACAACAGTCAACACACACACAACCACGACCACACACACATTACGTACACACACACAATACATACATACATCCCAATTTTTTATACACAACTACATTACATACAACATTACAATACAACCACACACACCACACACAACACACACACCACACCCACACAAACACCACCAACACACCACACCACATACATCACATACATCATACATACATACCACACAACTACACCATAACATACATAACACATACATACATACATCATACATACGTACACCCACATACATACATACATAACATCATACGTACACACCACACATTACATACCTAACTACATACATACATACATAATACATTACATACATACAATACTACATACATACAATACATACATCACATCATTTACATAACATTACAACAATCTACACATATCATACATACATGCATGCATAAACATAACAAAACATGCAAAACAACCTATACAAAACATAAATACATTCAGTTCTTAAGTCTAAATTCTCAAACAAGAAAAACAGTGACTATGTATGTTCGTTACATATCACTTTACACAACTAGGTTGGGCTCGTTTTGACATACAAGTGACTTATGCTGATGGTTGTAACAATTAGGTCATTTATTCGTTGTAGTTTAACAACGAAAACGGAACGGTTTGGTCCTAACGTTACCCATGTAAACGCGTTTTAGTACAAGAAAGTTACCTTTAAACCACTTTAGTTAGACGAGGTCTTCTACAATTGATTTAAAGTTGAAATTTAATTGAAACTGGGGAATTAAACGGGACAATTGGATTTCGTCGGAGAGAACTGTCACGACTGGCCACTTCCCTTGTCTGTAGGCCCTTACTAGTTTAGCGCGCCGAACGGACCCTTCTCTGGACTTGACTTCTCTCTGTTATCTTTCGAGATCCTTGCAACACAGACTGGAGTCCATCGCAACTTCGTTGACCTTTTGATCGGCACTCATCAATGATGCAGTGAACAATGTAAAGGCGTGTGTTACTGGTCTCAACCCACATTGCGCAATGGTTTCAGTTGTGTCGCTATGGGAAAGCACCAACTCCATCGGGTAATAAAAACTCAGCAGCTTCTTCCTGTCCTTACACTGCCAACTCCGTTGACACAGGTCCAGTCTTCGAAAATAGGTGCGACGTTTGTGCTGCAGTCTGAGTTGTTCGTGGACGTCTCTTTGACGATTGGCACTTCAGATTATCTATTCCTCCTGGATTGGCTAGCGGTCCATCAAATTGTAAGTGATAGGCTAAGGGGCGGGACATCTCTAAATGATTGAGCAATCACAACAGAGCCGGCCAGCTAACCAATCGGAGCAGACTGGGCTCTGGTTTCAGACAGAGGGTGAACATTAAAGCATGGAAACATGTCACAGTAGAGGCAAAAAATACAAATATGACCCTGAAAAAGAGAATTGAATGGTCCATTTAAATAAATAAAAAGTTTTAGAGATATGTAAACTTTTAATAAATGATACCAAATACAATTTAATTTTTATTTTATAAACATACAATTTAAGATTTAGAGCAGAATGTTTCGGGTTTATCAAATAATTTTGACAACTACTTCAGAATGGACAATAGATTAATATTTCCTTTGTATGTGTAATGAGATGATTACTATTCTCAGTGCAGAAACATATTTTTCTTTTGATTAGCAACAGCCCACTTTTCTCCAACTTCATTGCATTTCTATCCAATTTTGCAGATAAAAGAAATCACGTATTATTATTTTATTTATATACCTTTATTGTGTGATTGATGTGTTTGCAAACATACATTTATATTATCCATTTCTTAAACTTTTTTATCAAACATCAATCTGTGACAGTGAAGCTCCAGCATTTTCACTTTATCTAATTTTCCAACGTGATATTTCTTTATTAGGAACTATAAAAGGGTTGACAGACAGGCAGAGTGAGAGAACAATATGGTATTTGTAGGGGCCCATCGTGTTTCCCGAAACCTTGATAAAGTGCGAGGCTTGGCGTTTCGATGCGGCCGTTAATTAGCTCTCTCTCCCTTGTGGGCTCTGCCTGATTGAGCGACTAATGGTTTGCTTTAAAGTGCTGAATGAACAAACGTGTGTGTGTGCGCGAGTATATCAAATAGGCGTGTGCGTGTGTTTCAAAGTGCTTTGTTTGTTTTTTGGATGGCTTATTTCCTAATGTGTGTGTATGTGCTGATCGGAGTGTATGTACTGGAGCTGTGATTGTGGAGTCCTTGTGCCTGTCTCAGCATTTTCACACACTTGACTAAGGCTGTTTTTTTAAAGTTATGATGGCAGGGGATTGGCAACATACGCCTTGATTGGAATAATCCAATGTGTTCATTTAATTGCTTAAAATAGGATTAGCTATATATTTTCAGGGTTGGCCCCAAATCTAAAGCAATGCTCGCTCAGAGTTGGCCTTCAAATCTGTGAAACATGTCGCGCTTGCATAGCTGCCATGACACTTTCACCTGTATCTACTTGTCTTCCATCCATTTTTTATAACTAATGCTGTTGATATATTGTGATTTTGAAGGTGTCCATTATCATCTGGCCGGGGACAACAGCTGGAAATTAGCAATGTTGTCTAAAGCTGCCCCATGTACTGTTTTCTGTGACAGTTGATCAATGGGGACTGTCCACGACACTATAAACAGATAAACTAAACTAAACGTTGCTGTACATATTTTGTACACTTCCATTTGTTTTAACTCATGGTTTCTTTAAAGAATGGCATGCATATATTTGTATCAATCTTCCATAATGTTACAACAAATTGATGTGCTCCTGCTGCTCTATTACTGACCTTAAAAAAAATCCATCCATCCATCCATTCATCCCTCGACAACCGCTTATCTGGTGTCAGGTCGAAGAGGAAGCAGTGCTCCTTTGTGCATCAGTCAATCCTCACAGTAAATACAGAGCTAAATCCCAGATCAAATGCACGCTAAAGGATCATTGAAAAAGTGACGTTATGTTAAATGTTTGCTTTACATTGTTAACATTCAATCTACCACACCTATGCAACGTCAGAATGTTTTGTTTTGACTGCCAACCGGGAAATGTTTAGTTTCTGAGAAGATTTCTAAACTTGTAACAACCCTTTTCTACACTCTATGTTGAGTCTTGTTATCAAAAGTTATCAGTCGTTGGAGCAATGTGTAATTTCTCGCGAATTTACCCTCATCTCTCGTCTGCCCGAACAGAGTCCTCTTTCCGATTTCTGTAGGTTAATCTTGTGTTACATTCTTGAGGTGTAGAAAGTTTTCGGCTTCCGTAGGTGAACACTAACACTTGTACAAACTTGGTGACGTCACTAGTACAAGACCTAATGTACTATGTGAACAATACTTAATGATTTATGTCGAATTGAAAGGTCAATCTATGTCGATGTATGAACTCGTTAACAAGGGTCGAGTCCGAGGTAAAGTTAGACAAGTATCGTAATAATTTCATTAATTTATTACATAGGTACATTTTGGTCCTTCATACGTTAAGTGAATTACTGTATCACTTTGGGTTGGATTTGGGTTATTTGTATAGTAAAATCTTTGTGTTATTATGTGTTCCATGTAAGTTTCAAAGTAAAAGCTCGACACTTTTCTGCGAAATTAAACAGTGAGTGGTATATATGAATATATATCGTCGTGTTTATAAGGGGAGACGACGTGAACGACTTACGTTTCGTTAATCCATCAGTAAATTCCACTCACTTCTCTTTAGCGTATTTTAAGGAATCCCTGTCATACTGTATAATGCACAATAACCTATTAGATTTCATTTGCCACAAGCGCTGACTGATTTAATTATACAGAAACTGTAAAAATTTCAACTCCAAGGAGTTTCCTTTGGTGTACCTGAGGATTGACAGTCCCACTCACTTCATCGGTCGGTCCTGGGTTTACGATCTAAAAAGTGTCTTTTAGACAGGTTTTTGTCTTGTTGATTGGCGGCACTTGTGTCAGTTTGTAGTTTGTTCCCTAGTTGTTTTCTGTTGTCCTTTTGTTTGGATTTCGTGAGTCCTGATTAGTTTCTTTGTTCTCTGTCCACCTTCCTCCTCCTCTTTTGTGTCCCCGTGGTCCACTTTGTTAGTCCTTTAGTCCATCCTCTTGTCTGTCTGTTCTTTGGTTACTGTCTAGATCTGTTCTGTTTTGTGTTGTGTCTGTACTAGCCTGTAGATGAACTCATCCCTTACTCAGGAATTGGGTTCATTTCTGGAACTTCTAGAGGCCCAGAACTAGAGCTAACACCCTGTTACCTGCACGACTCTAACGTCTACCCTCGGAAATGGCGTGGCAAGAAGCAAACATAGAGAATGGACACAGCACTTCCCCTCGGTACTGTGCTTTTCTGTTCGCTGGTTTTCCTCAATTAGGCCACCCTCGGACCGTAGAAGAATCCCTAATTACTTCTTAACGTCGTAGACCCTCCCCTGATTCCATCACAATCCCAATGCCAATGAGGGTAAAGGGTATCACTACCTCGCTTAGCTCCGTCAAGTTAGGGTATCATTCTACGTGGACGCAGGAGTGGATCACTCCACGAGGTCTATAAGACCACCTCCCTAATGTAGAGGGAAATCTAGAGGCGTGAGTCTCGATAAGTGAACCCGGTCCCTTTCCCTGCAAGTAACCAGTCTAGTTGCAGAGGTTATAAAAACCTGAACGTAGTGTCGTTCGAGGTGCACATTGCAGTCGTATCTGTTATAGTAGTTCT
>NW_011342081.1:147535-150807 GCF_000735185.1 Notothenia coriiceps
GTTTGCTTTCATGTCAGGATGAAGTAGGCCTACACTCACTGTTTCTGTACTTTCCACCTCTTCATCAAGAAGTACTTAAGTTAGTCGGCTGTGATTCATGTGCTGTTCTTAGTCATAGACACAGACGGCCTCATCATAACGAGCTTGCATAGAAGACCTCAAAGGCCGCTTTTTTTTCAAGAGGATGATCTGACCAATTATAAGTAGTTATTACTCGTTCTTATTACCAATGAGCATCTGGAAGACAAACAAACAACCACAGCGCGCAGCCGTAAATCACCATAAATCTGTCCCCGTACCAACCCCATTGAGCTACTGTTCCGCTCAACATTATAATAACTTATTGCCCTGAAATACGGAGCCTCTCTTCATACCTGCCCTCAGCAGAAAACAGAAAGAAGGCATTAAATATTGAAGTGTAGACCATTAGGAGTTTCCTCTCAGCTTCCTGACGTGCCATTACTCTCCATGACAGACTGTAAGCCAATCCCTTTCCCTTCGCTCGCCGCATTTCCTGAAACTACGCCAGTGACGACATTTAATGAGCTCTCAGCCCTCAGGATCACAAACCGGGCCCGTCTTTCACTTTGTTTCCGCCTCAGCACTGAAGGAAAGGAGTTTGAAATGCTTACAATATGACCAGAAGGGATAGATGGAGTTGTTAAATGTCCTATTCCAACGTGAGTACTGTAGTATAACAGCCTCAGTGATGAATACACTAAGTCACCTTGTCTTGACCTGTAATTACATATTAACAAGTGGCAGAGAAAAGGCAGATCATTGAAGTGCTGTCGGCTTTTACACACTTGACCTCAACGTGTTGACAACAGCACTAACTGTAATAAAACATGAGATAAACCTGAGTGGAAGCTTCACACTTTGAGAGCAGGTAGGAAGTTTTCTCTCCATTCTAAAAGTTCCTTTACAAACGCACCGAACATTAACGTCAAATTTAGCCACAACCCAAGTTTAATGTCTCTCAATATCTTATGCGTGCATCTATTTAGATAAGGGGAAAAATTAGACTGTATATCAGGGGACATTTATAATACACACAGACTAAAAATTATGCAGTAGCCTATGATCGCTCCCACGCGATGCAGAAATAATGAGAAGACGGAGAGTTTGAGCTAGATTCGGTTCATTAAAAAACATTAGGGGGGAGTTCACTGTGGTTTCGGAACAGATTGTCTCGATTTTTTTTTGGGCGCTGAAGAGTTTTCAGAGCTGTGAATCACAAAGGGTCAAAAGAGGTGGGGGCTGTGGAAATAATTTGGATGTGATGACCTTCGCTGACTTGTTTTAGCTATTAAAGTGCTAATCGGGTTGTTTCTGTGATAATGAACTTCCTACTAAATTAGTTCTCCACAGTAGAGTACGCCAAACTAAACTAAAAGGTACAGAACTATAACGAACTCGTCAAAAAAGATACTCAACTTTAATTTCTGTGGTCACAAGTGGTAATAACATGATATGGTAAAGGGGTCCTATTGTGCTTTTTGGGGTGTTCCCTTTAGTGTGTTATATAAGTATCTGTGCATGTAAATGGTCTGCAAAGGCAAAATTCCCTGTGTTCCCTTCAGAGGGAATCCTCTCCCACACACTCCCCCCTGAAACGCCTCCATTGGACTCCTTTGTTTACTTCCTTAATGTAATGACATCACTATGTAACACTCGTGCTTCTATTGGCTAGCACTCCAACACATTGTACTTGGAAGGCTAAGGGGCGGGACATCTCTAAGCCGTTGACCAATCACAACAGAGCCGGCCAGCTAACCAATCAGAGCAGACTGGGCTCTGGTTTCAGACAGAGGGTGAAAAGAGGTGCTGCACCACATCTGTAGGGCCCCTTTACAATCCAATAAAACAAGAGCGCAACACGAGTACAGAAGCACAAAGTCATATTCATTTTGCTAACATACTGTAGAGTCTGCATCAATCGTGTATAAAAGATAAACAGTTAAATATTCTCCAGACAGAGTTGCTCTAAGTGTTTTCTGTTCTTCTTGGCAGATAGGTTGGGGCGAGACCTTCATTGTCATTTTAAAAGAGGTTACACATTTTAGCTAAACAACCACTTGTTTGCTTTCTCATCTTTAGAAGTGGAGCCCTGGGGAGGGAAAGCACATTTTTGTTTAAGTGCATGCAATTTATTGGCATATCAATTTGACTCGTCAATGTTTTATGTTTTTTTTTGCCGGATCACCGGGGGGGGGCAACTCATCCATTCAAGTTCTTTAAAAGAGGCACTGCTGGCTGAAAAAGGGAGAATATAACAAAGAGGTAATGAGAGAGAAACGTCTCAGAGTGAAAGCGAAGGCAGGGAGACAGAGGGAAGTTCAGTTCAGAGAGGGAGAGACAAGCGAAGTTAGATATGCAGGGCAGAGAACACTGAACGGAGTAGCCGAAGAGAAAAATACCTCGAGCGATTTCCATGTTACAACATAGTGCTGTATCCCCGCATCGCAGACAGCTCTGCGGGTCAAACTGTGTTTTATTCATGCAAAGCCGTCACAAAAAAGTGATACGAATCAAGGCTGTTCACGCTGTTGCTCAATTATTCATCAAGCACAGAAATGTATCCTGATTGAAGTTGCTTTGAACTTAGGGCATCATTTTTCACAGCTGTTTTTTTTTCTTCTTTTTCTTTCAGCAGTGTGTAATGCTCCGCCAAACAGCATCACACAACCCCCCTCCCCACTGGGACTGGGACTGTTAATTTATACCAATTTCAATTATTTATAATGCGAAAACCTATTCATGCTAAATGAAGACCTCGTAATGCCTTAATAGCCAGAGTGCTGTTCCCTGCTGCTTGGCAGTAATATGTTCAGCTTTGACATGCTGGAGAAATCAAAGTGTTGGTTGTGACATGTTATGAAGTGAATGTGACATTATAATGCTAGCTATCATTAGGGCCACTAGTGTTGGTATATCGCAGTGTTTTTTATATATACAGTATGTTGTGCTGCTGCTCCTCAGCAGAAAACGAAGAAGCTATTCTGGTTGTATATAAATGTGACCGAAAGAACGAGATCGCGGGTACAAGCGGCCGAGATGGGTTTTCTCCGCAGGGTGGCTGGTGTCTCCCTTAGGGATAAGGTGAGAAGTTCGGTCATCCGGGAGGGACTCGGAGTTGAACCGCTCCTCCTTCGCGTCGAAAGGAGCCAGTTGAGGTGGTTCGGGCACCTAGTTAGGATGCCACCTGGGCGCCTCCCTAGGGAGGTGTTCCAGGCACGTCCAGCTGGGAAGAGACCAAGGGGTAGACCTAG
>NW_011342081.1:150815-159143 GCF_000735185.1 Notothenia coriiceps
AAGTAGGAGGCGAAGGGGTGGAGGAGGGTTGCTCGTTGACACCTGGAAGACAGCTGATGGAAAAGGGGAGAGCATATATAGAAGGATTAACAGGTGCGATAATTAGGCTTGTGAATGGAGGGAAGTGAGAGGTTAGCTTGAGGAGTGG
Source organism: Notothenia coriiceps (assembly GCF_000735185.1). Taxonomy (NCBI): domain Eukaryota; kingdom Metazoa; phylum Chordata; class Actinopteri; order Perciformes; family Nototheniidae; genus Notothenia; species Notothenia coriiceps. Next base: position 150,964 of record NW_011342081.1, read on the forward strand.
CCTATCAATTAGTGAAGGGAGCGAGTATTGCCATGACGTGCAATACGAAGTGATAGGTCTTCCTGCCTGAACTTGCGCTGAGCTTCAATTCAATCAGGAGAGACGTGATGTATGGAATACATGTTTATTATTGGGTCACATTATATAAATGAAACATAATGATGACAGATTATAACAGTGAATGAAATGGTGTTTGGTGATTAGGCCCAGGTTTTGTAGGATATCATTCGGGAAAGGAAAGAACCGTTTCCGATGAACCCCCCTGGGTCTAGACACTGGTGGTGGTGATGAGTGGTTAGGTCCGGTTGGAAGGGAGAAGGTTAAGCTTGGCCCTGAGTTGGAAGCAGGAGGCGAAGGGGTGGAGGAGGGTTGCGCGTTGACACCTGGAAGACAGCTGATGGAAAAGGGGAGAGCATATATAGAGGGATTAACAGGTGCGATAATTAGGCTTGTGAATGGAGGGAAGTGATAGGTTAGCTTGAGGAGTGGCGCTCCCTATCAATTAGTGAAGGGAGCGAGTATTGCCATGACGTGCAATACGAAGTCATAGGTCTTCCTGCCTGAACTTGCGCTGAGCTTCATAACAGATACATTAGTACAGGTAAATAAAATAGAATATAATAGAAACAGTGCAGAATAGTCTATTGGAATATTGTTATGAGTTATGGATGTTCTGGCAGCATTTTTGCATTTGCAGCTTTTCGTTTCCGCAGCACTTTTAATAAGCCCTCCACATGCTTCGTCAAGTTGGTGAATGTTTTGTGTTATTATATTTAAAAAGTTTTGGAAGGTGCTGCGCGTTTCTTCTAATGTAAGTGTTTTGGGCCGTTGCAGCCTGTTTGCACAAGTATATCTGGGTCTGCATGGGGTGTTCTTTCATGCAGTTTTCATTCGTACAAAAACAACATTCTGTACTTTGAAACCCCTGCTGGTTTCCCAGGAACTGCAAAAAACATGATGACACAATAACATGGTGGCCCAGCTGACAGATTCAGAGTAAATAAGTGAATGTTTTTCCGAGGTTAAGTCATATCTGTGACTAAGAGACTGCATTGGATAACTGTTGGGTTTTTTTCACACGAAAGCTCCAGCCTCCAGTCATTCTCTTGAGATTTCCAGAAAATATAAAATACATTGTTTTAGGGGACACAAACAAATATAAGGCACTCATTTCGATGGCTGCACTCACACACGCAGGATATGAACACCATAATGTGGTTTACTGTCAAAAGTATCTCCCCTCCAGAGAGTCTTTGAAATGAGCTTCAGTGGATGACTGTATTTATGGAGCACTCTGTGTTTTTACTTTCTTTCTCCTCACTGTGGCTGAATTACAGTCCACATAAAGTATAGATGGCTTGGTTTGTTGGAAACCAGCACTAAGGTTGCAGCGGCTTAACACGTGTATTTATTTCAATCCATTTTCTTTGGCCGCACACACACTTTCATGTACATTTCTGCTTGCCTCAGGGGAATCTGAAACCATTTTCCCCAACTCTCCTACTCTGACACCGTGGTCTGAGTGTCAAACTGCAGCTCTGCGGAACATGATGCAACTGTCAAACAAGTCTTCACTTTTTTTTACGAGATAGCCTTTCCCCCCATATTTCTAACTACCCTCTCCTCTTCTATTTTCCACTTTTTCTGTCACTTTCCCCCTCTTGTTTTTCCTCTAATTATCTGTCTGGTCCCTATCTTTCCGCGGACAGTTTTTGCAGCAGTTTAGAAGGCCAGTTCTTATTTCGGTGTCGGATGAAAAAAAACCCTGGCAAGCTCCGTCCCAGCGGTGGAATAAAAGCGGGACGCTTCGTGTCATTTGGAAACGAATGACACAGAATCCTCCTCTGGCGCTGGAATAGACGCATGGCCTCCAATTAAAGGGCCATTACGTGGCGGGGGTGCAGGGCTTGTTTGGGTTTGTTGAAATTCTCTTGGGCTGCAGCCTTCCATTCCACCTCTCTTCTGTTTTGTTTTGAACATGAATATTTGTGTGAGACTGGAATTGTCCTCAATTTTGGAGATGAGCTCGCTTGTGTTTAGATTTGAGGTTGAATCAGGATAACATTTAGGTATTGTTAGGGTTAGGGTTAGGCTAAAGAGTAGGTGCCAAAACGCTGACAGTGTTCACAGCAGCGATCGCTTTCTCCCTATTTCAATATTCTCTATGTCTTATAAAATGTTAACCTGCATATCATACACAAATCTAGTTCATTCCGTATTTCCCCAGAGTGGAGACATATCTCACTTTCTTTACAAATGTGCATGCTTTGATCATATGCATGTGTTATTGTTTGCATAAAAGTGTACAGCGGATATTTCTGCATGTTGTCAAAGCTGCAAAAGTTAAACTCTACTGAATCTGTCAGAGTTTCTTCTTGATGCAAACTTGAAAGCTGTTTACTGACTGACGAGATATTTCTCAAGCATTGCCCATATTTCCAACATGAAGGCACGTCCTGTAAAATATTTACTTGCTGTGGCACGAAGTAAACAAGTGCCCCTTGCCTGGGACCAATCAAAGTGTGGGCAAAGGACATGAAAGCCTGCGATAGCATATGGCGTGTTTGGTGTTAGCTTACATGTTTGCATGTGTGTATGTGTTTATATGAGCGCTAATTATCCACTTGTGTGATGTGTCTGCAGAACATTAGCATGCATGAAAGTGTTTACCTCGTATCTGTGTAATAACCTGCATCAAAAGAACCAGGAGCACCGTGCGGCACCCTGCAGATCCCAGAAGCCCCGAGCCTCTCCTGCTGCATTTGTTTGTGTGAAATCAAGAAAACATGGCAATTTCAAGTAGATTTTCTTCCCTGCAATCACAAACATAAAAAACAAAATGCACTAGTGTTTAATTCCTTGACTTGAAGAACTGCTCATATCTCCCAGGAATAAAAAGCACCACGAAGACAATCCTCGTGTTCGATAAGACGTTGTTGATTTAATTCGCTTGCATCACTGTTTCTAATATCAGGGGAACACTCAATTAAATGGGTTATAGTTTTGTTTCAGTTATTGTGTGTTACCACTGGAGTGCTAGTTTTCATCTCGCGCCACGCCTGCATGATTAGCATATTCCATCATGTTAAACAAATAGAAGACAATGAGGGCCTTGGGGATGAGAGGCAAACATGTGCACAGCATACAAAGAGATCAATCTGTTTCCAGTGGCACACAAAGGCCTGTTGTTGGAGAGCCCCTCATTGGCTATGCATTAGAGATTGATGGAGTTCCTCTGCTGTCAGACTGACTTTAACACCCACAGTGCGCTCGCCGCTGTGTAAGCATTGGTCTGTTGGTGGGGGATTTCAGCGCTCCCTCACTTCTTATTAGAAAAAGTCATTCTGCAGAATAATATCAAATTGCCAACATAAAATAAAAATAATTGAATATTATATTCGAAGTGTAGATCCACTTTATTGTAAATATTTGTGTTGTTGTTTCTATGCTGAGATGCTCTTCCACTGCATCTCCACATAACACCACACCCCTTTACTCTCTGTGTACCTACATACATGAGCCATGATGATTGGCTGATAGCGACAGGCTGTTATCACCCTCACAGATCCTAAGAGCAGAACTTTAGAAAAAACTGCTATGGACAGTCTTAGACTAATGTATATTGTCAAAGATATTGAAGTGACTGTTATTTTGTATATTGATTGTTGTGCTTTTATTTAGGTCTTAATGTGTGCATATGTATAAATGTGTCTTTTGATTATGTATATATATTGGTATACATATTTTAATATATATTTGTTTATGTATTCGGGATTGTGGGAAACGGTATTTCGATCTCTCTGTCTGTAAACACAAACTGAAAGATTGACAATTCCATTACATTACATGTCACTTGTTAGACGCTTTTATCCAAAGCTACTTACAATAAGTACATTCGACCAGGAAGATACAACCTTTAAGAAAACAGAATCATATAAGTACATCAGGTTTCATAGAGCCAAACATTTCAAGTGCTACTCAACTGGCTTTAGATAAGCCAGTCCTTTATTAGTATATAAGTGCTTTGTTAATAATTCTATCGCTCGAAGTGGAGTCCAAAGAGATGAGTTTTCAGTCTGAAGAAGATGTGTCACATCTTCTTCAGACTGAAAACTCATCTCTTTGGACTCCACTTCGAGCGATAGAATTATTAACAAAGCACTTATATACTAATAAAGGACTGGCTTATCNTTTATCAAGAGCCTGTGTTTGATGCAGACTGAGTCAAAGTCAAAGTCAATTTTATTGTCAGATATGAGGCGTGTGGCGCAGTGGGCTAGTGTGTTGGCGTTCGGATCAAGGGGGCACAGGTTCAAACCCCACTGCAGTCAGCATGTGGTTGTGTTCCTGGGCAAGACGCTTCACCCCAANGATTGTGGGAAACGGTATTTCGATCTCTCTGTCTGTAAACACAAACTGAAAGATTGACAATTCCATTACATTACATGTCACTTGTTAGACACTTTTATCCAAAGCTACTTACAATAAGTACATTCGACCAGGAAGATACAAACTTGAAGAAAACAGAATCATATAAGTACATCAGGTTTCATAGAGCCAAACATTTCAAGTGCTACTCAACTGGCTTTAGATAAGCCAGTCCTTTATTAGTATATAAGTGCTTTGTTAATAATTCTATCGCTCGAAGTGGAGTCGAAAGAGATGAGTTTTCAGTCTGAAGAAGATGTGTAAGCTTTCTGCTGTCCTGATGTCAATGGGGAACTCATTCCACCATTTTGGAGCCAGGATAGCAAACCCACGTGTTTTTGCTGATGGGAACTTGGGTCCCCCTCGCAGTGTGGGTGCAGCGAGCTGTTTGGCTGATGCAGAGCGGAGTGCACGTGCTGGGGTGTACGGTTTAACCATGTCCTGGATGTAGGAAGGGCCAGATCCATTCGCAGCATGGTACGCAAGTACCAGTGTCTTGAAGTGGATTCTAGCAGTTACCGGAAGCCAGTGAAGGGAGCGGAGGAGCGGTGTGGTGTGGGAGAATTTGGGAAGGTTGAAGACCAGACGAGCCGCTGCATTCTGGATGAGCTGCAGAGGTCGGATGGCACATGCAGGTAGACCAGCCAGGAGGGAGTTGCAGTAGTCTAGGCGTGAGATGACGAGAGCCTGGACCAGAACCTGCGTCGCTTTCTGGGTCAGCTGGGGACGTATCCTCCTGATGTTGTAAAGAGTGTATCTGCAGCAGCGGGTTGTAGCAGCGATGTTTGCAGTGAAGGACAGTTTGTTATCTAGGATCACACCCAGATTCCTTGCAGTCTGATTCGGGGAAACAACAGAGGTGCCGATGTTGATTGTTAGGTCAAGAGTGGGACAATCTTTTCCGTATTTGGTGTTTTAATTATTATTTCTATTATTACAATGTTTCTATAGATAATATTATTTTATATATTTACTAACAAATGTTCGATTGGCCGTGATCCCCTTGGAGGATTTTAGATACTAAAATTCCAATGTCAGTGGGGAAATTGAGATTACACCGATTTATACCGGCCAGGCGCGGGGGGGTGGAAATTTCGCCGCCCGAAGTCGGTCCTTTTCGACTCCGGCCTTTTTCACTCTATCCCATCGCGCGTTTTCATTTTTCACCTGCTCTCACCACTGCTCTCTGTCTTGCTCCTCGTTCTGTCTGTCGTATGCCTCGCTCTTCGTCAACACAGGGTCTGGTTTGACCAACTTTTGGTGAACGACATCCTAGTGACGGCATGCACGGTACCCTGGGTGGCAAATCAAACTCTCAACTTTTCAAACCACACAGACTTTTGATACACTATGTCATGTCAAATCGTGTCGTTGTACAAGACATCGATTGGTACCGTTTTGATTTACGATCTTGTGAACTTATTGCAATACGTTTATACGTTGAACAACAACTTTACATTATTTTACCCCTTCGAAGGAGTTTTGTCCGGTAAGAAAGGGCTGGGTTTAGGGAGCCGTGCTTGGGAATGGTATACCATTACTTATGTAATTTTGTGGACGCCGAATTATAGGTTCACGCCGAATATATACAAGTAATTAAGTTAATCGAACGACGCCGATATAAGTCCCAAACCCCCCCGCCGGAATATCAGGCTTTTATGCCTTGTATGTTAATAAATTGTAAATGTGTACTGTCGGCATCGCACCTTGTAATCCTACCTACCGTGTTGTTTGTTTATTGTATACAATAGTTGCACATTAGGACAATATGGAGGTTGGGTTCTAGACGTGCGCTTGGGGTTGCCCGTGGACCGCTCGAGCCCCAGGGGACAGCCCCGGCGCCCCCAGCGCCTCGTTTGAGCGAGTTCTCTCCGCCTCGAAGTGGTACCTCAGGTCCTTCTCGTCGCACTTCTCGTCGAACTTCTCGCACCTTCTCGTCAGCTTTTCTCGTCGGACCTCTCTGCGAGGGGAGAGAGACCATGAGGAGTGTGGTTGTGTGTGTGTGTGTGTGTGTGTGTGTGTGTGTGTGTGTGTGTGTGTGTGTGTGTGTGTGTGTGTGTGTGTTGTGTGGTTGTGTGTGTGTGGTGTTGTTGTGTGTGTGTGTGTGTGTGTTGTGTGTGTGTGTGTGTGTGTGTGTGTGTGTGTGTGTGTGTGTGTGTGTGTGTGTGTGTGTGGTGTGTGTGTGTGTGTCACCCTTTCGAGTCGCAACACGGACGACTTGACTTTGGAGGTCTCTCTCTTTTGTCAAGTAGGTACAACCGAGCGGTACGAGTCAAACGGTACCGTCGAAACTTAATTAACTGACGGCGGGTGGAGCAGTCCTTTCCTCTCTTCTTTCTTGTCTTGTCTCCCTCCCACTACCGCTACGGGGTCACGTCCCCTCTATTTCCCCTCACTTTGCGTCTCTCTCTATTCGACAACAACGCCGCGAGAATGGAGTGTCCAATAATTTCAATTTGGGACACCCACACCTTCTTCTAGGAGAAGTGACAGCTCAGAGGAGGAGAAGAAGGGGTGGCCGAGAGGTCTCAATTAAGTGTAGGTCTTCATTGTAGTGGACCTCTGTTTTCATGTCGCGCATTATTATTTCAACCACAGTACTCAAAACGCTTCCAAAATAGTCGTCGAAGCAGTATTCGAAACTATTCTAGGTAGAAGATTCGCAAACTCTGAGCCTACTTGAGGATTGATTAAATCCTAACGATGATGTTCTCCCACGTCCGTACTCAGGATTTGGTACTTTCTTCAATCGTAAAATCGTGAAGGAACGACGGAATACACTCCGGCAAATCGGACCATCAATCGGTACTTTAACTCTGACGGCTAATTGTGTTCTACTTCTCTAAACTTTCAAAACTAAGATGCTCTGATTGATACAGTCATTTAGGTGGTGACAACATTAAATTTCACAAAAGATTTCTCTGCTCGTTTGCAGTAGTTCGTTTGTAATCGGCGGAAATCGAATCGGCCACCACTGCACTTCAGTACACTGGAACGACATCAAGGAAATATCGGGTGTAATTGGCGGAAGTCGAATCGCACGACCCCTGCACTTAGTACACTGGCACGCACAAAGGAAATATTCGGGTTGTAATCAGTGGAAATCGAACGCCACCACTGACTTCAGTACACTGGCAGCATAACAAGGGAATATCGGGTTGTAATCGGTGAAATCGAATCGCCACCCTGCACTTCGAACTGGCACACATCATAGGAAAATATGGGTGTTAATCGAGAAATCGAATCGCCACACTGCACTTCAGTACACTGGCAAGACATCAAGGAAATGATCGGGTTGTAATCGGTGGAAATCGATCGTACCGCACTGCACTAATACACTGGCACGACATCAAGGATGTTGGATTCTAAGAAAAACGAATTTTTTCTATAGTCTTATTGAAATAAGCAATTTTGTCTTCCCTTTACATTTATTTTATACTTTGTTTGTACTTCACCTACAGTTATGACCCTTCTAATAGGACGACGTGTTTGCAAAACTCATAGATTTGCCAAACAAACGGTTCGTCTCTAATAAAGAGTTTTAGGGTTTTAGGTGCACCTATTTAGGGTAACCGAAAGACCGCTCCTTCGGGAACACTACGATAAAGATGTTTTTGGCGAGATAAGCAGTAAGTCGTGTTAGATTTCAGCGTATTCCCTACAAACAAGTATCCCCCGTAAAGTTAGACTTCTAGCTCAACTACTTCGTAATTCATAACTCCACCTTTCGTGTGCCTCTTCAGTTACTTACG
>NW_011342081.1:159188-166053 GCF_000735185.1 Notothenia coriiceps
GACTTACATACTCAATACTGTGGACAATCCCCACAGGAGCAATTTGGGGTGAAGTGTCGTGCCCAGGGACACAACCACATGCTGACTGCAATGGGGTCCACTGCGCCACACGCCTCATATCTGACAATAAAGTTGACTTTGACTTTGACTCAGTCTGCATCAAACACAAGGTCTTGATAAATAAGCAGCTCCTTGTCACGCTATCTATTAAAATCTGCAATCTCCACTATAGGAGCCCATAGCCCTGTGAGCAGAGTCCTGAGAGTGTGGTAGATTTAATACCACTCTGCTCTGCATCAGCCAAACGGCTCGCCAAACGACTCGATGCCCCCGCACTGCGAGGGGGACCCAAGTTCCCATCAGCAAAAACACGTGGGTTTGCTGTCCTGGCTCCAAAATGGTGGAATGAGCTCCCCATTGACATCAGGACAGCAGAAAGCCTACACATCTTCCGGTGCAGACTGAAAACTCATCTCTTTCGACTCCACTTCGTGCTAGGACGCCGTTGGGTCCTAGCGCTACGTGCTCGGGCCCTAATAACTTACACATGCACATGGTGTCTTTTCCTTTCTCTTCCTGCTTTGCTGCTTCACCCTGCAGACCATGTCACTCTCACTTTTTCTTATTTTCTGCCCTTTGTTTCCATAGAGACTAAATACAGTATGATATCTGCTCGAAAACGCCCTTTCACTCACTCTATATCACATTTTCTGCTCGAGTCGATATTGACTCATTCAACTACCCACTCTCCCTACACAAGATGAAATCTCTTTATTGTGACGAGCCAATCCCATGAGGCGTTATTTACAACAGTCCCCCCTCTAGCTGGTTTTAAAGTGGCAATAGAAGAGATTTCACTGACTTTAACTTATCGTTATGAAGAAACGTAATGTTTAGATTGGCTTCCTGAAAGTGTAATTCGGTTTACCTTCGGGTCGAGTTCACAGTAAAAGCCCTAGACATTTACACTGCATTTCTACCTACCAGAGTGCATTTCACTAAGAGGCAATTACACAAACTAGTTTGGGTAGTCGTTTCGCAGCTAGCAGAATCCTTAGAGTAACTTAAATGTAAAATTCTACATGGCATAACAGCCCCATTTTTGGACCAGGCAAAGACGAGAAAGAGGGAGAGTGATATAAAATAATTCTTTACGCTAAGCTAAGATCGGTAACGCAGCGTCCACACGGCGGCGTGCGTTGAAGCTTGCCGGCGGGCGTGTCTGAAACTCGACCAACAACCAATCACATGAATCTCCCGCCCCGGACACACAAGCACGCGGTTTGATTGGCTAGAGCTTGTACTGGCATATTATTTGATTGGCTGACGCTTCCGTCGAAGCTTCAAAAGTTGAACATTGCTCAACTTTTGAACAAAGCGAAGCAACGCGACCACAATGCAGTTCGGCAAAGCGTGACGTCACCCCATTCAAAGTGAATGGGCAGACGCGTTGAAGCTTCAACGCACGCCGCCGTGTGGACGGGCCGTAAGAAACAATATCTGCCTGCTTATTAATACTACTGGGTGTTTTTGTGAAATGATTTATTAACACAGTACTGTGCACATTAATCACCATTTTGGTTTCCAACTGAATGTAAATTACGTCATTTTCATTGGAAGTCCCTGGACAGGAAATTATAAATGAGTACTAAACATAACACAAGAGTCAGATATGCAGAAAAAATGAATGAATATTATCTTATTGTTCTCTTTTGTTTTTTAACACTGCACATAGGAACTACATACATGAATCCATATGTGGGATTAATGAAAGGTGCAGTGAAAACAGGATATTTTCTTAACCTGAATGTGTTGATAAATTGCAATTGATCTTAACTGGATGCATGTGCCGGTCATTTGCAATTAGCAGCCCAATAAACCCAATTAAAGGCAGACAGTAAGTGTCGTGTGCAAAACAAAAACCAACATGCCACTTGGTCAGGCAAGAGAAAATAAGAAAATAAATAAATAAATGCCACTAGGCAACAAAAAGGAAAACTTAACTTAATTAAGGTTTGTTCTCTTCGCAAATTAATGGCACTCTAAATAAAGCTTTGTGTGTGTGTGTGTGTGTGTGTGTGTGTGTGTGTGTGTGTGTGTGTGTGTGTGTGTGAGTGTGTGTGTGTTCACGCATACTGGTCTTATTCTGTTGCCATTTAGACCTAATAATCAAACATTCTAAATTATAAAATGAATAATTGTTTACATTTTTCTTCTGTGAATTCATAAGGTTAATTGCTTTTTTATCATCATTATTAAAATTGCACGGCACACATTGCAAGTTGGCTTTTGTGCCAGCGGGAAGAACGAAAGTCTTAAGGATGAATGGCACAAACATTCATAAATGGTTTGCAGAAATTGAAATCAAATCAAATGAAACTCAAATGTTTTTCATGAAGCCTAATGGGTTTGTAACAACGGACCAGAGATGAGTTAGCATCAGTACTGATGACTGCTAGTTGAGTTTGCTTTAACCATCCCTTATATTTGAGAGTTCGGAAATGAGTTCTCTCTCTTAATGCAATAGGAGCCGTGGGTGGCTCTGACTGAGAAAACTATTTTCCAAATCTTTATTGAACAACACATTCCCCTGTGGTAGATGCCCTTGTTGCCATGCCGCTGCTCTCCCTCCACATGAACAACTGACTCAGTGTGGGAGGTGCATTAGAGAAGAGGCCAAAAAACACTCAAAATAAAGTAAATCTGACGTTTGGACTAACCAAAAAATTGTCCAGAGCAACAGTAACTGACATGTACCTCAACACTGTTATGTATATGTGCTTTTAGTTTATGATTTATTTTGCGGGTGTATAATTACAAATATATTTTATATTGATTGTCAATAATGAATAATGTATTATTATTATTTGTTGTGATATTTCAACTATTGTTTTATTATTTTGAATGTTTTTGTCATAAATTCAGTTCTGTATCGTAAGAAGTGTGGGGGTGTAAAAATGGACAACATGCAAACTTCTGTATTTTGTGTTTAGCACTGTATGTTTTACAAAGCTGCATGTGGTTGATAAAAAAAGGAAAATGAAGTGGCCATAATATCAGTTATTCCAGGTTTATGTATAGTTTGCTATTATTATGTATTTTACTTTTACTACTCACTAGTTTCATACTGTGTTTTTGCCTTTTTACTAAAGAATTCGGTCAATAAATGATAACAAAAAGTATTTTACACAAAGGAAATACAAATGATATCCGCTGCTGCTTTTGGAGGCGTGCGTGACACATCCACGTTCTGCCTACTCAGATTTAAATTGTATCTTCACAGATGCACAGCTCGGCTTTTTACGCCACTTCTCCCCATGTCCCTCTCTGTTTGCAAAGAAACAAACGCTGAAGGTTGGAAATGCCCAGCGGTTTATCAGAAAAGAGGGATTATCCAAAAGATAATGTACTCTCTCTCCCTTTTTCCCTCTAATTGTCATCAAAGTGTCTGTGGGAAAATGAGGAAATAATTAGTGGTGAAGAATATAGAGCGTCCAGCAAATACACATGCTACGTAATATGGGCACACACAAACCAGCAATAATCCATGAGAACATTAAAGAGGCCCTATTATGCTTTTGGGTATAGTGTTATAAAGGTTTTAGTGAGTGGTCTGCAAAGGCTAAGATCCCTGTGTTCCCTCCAGAGGAATTTCTCCCCCCCCGCCCCCTGCCTGAAATGCCTCCATTGGACACTTTGTTTACTTCTTTAACATAGTGACATCACTGTAACACATTGTACGTGATAAGGGGCTAAGGGGCGGGACCACTCTAAGCGATTGACCAATCACAACAGAGCCGGCCAGCTAACCAATCAGAGCAGAATGGGCTCTGGTTTCAGACAGAGGGTGAAAAGAGGTGCTCCAGCACAGGCCGTATGAGAAAAATAAAGAACTTTTTGAACATTAAAGCATGGAGGTCACAGTAGAAGCACTAAATACAAATATGAACCTGAAAATGAGCATTGGAGAGCCCCTTTTGAACAACACTGCTCTGTTGCTATCAAATGATTATTGAAAGAACATAATCCTGGAAAACATTTGATGGAGAATTATTTTAGTCCATCAGTCCAGTTTGGTATAGGGCGTATAGCTGCATGCTTTGTCCTCAAATACCTTTCACTTAGAACACTGTGATCATGCAACAAAGCCACTCAATCTTTCCATCCAATGTTAATGACCTGCACACAGCATGGATACACACAGAGTCAACGCAAGGCAAACTTCTGCAGTTGGAGATGCCAGGGATTGACCCTGTGAATGGTTTCCTCTGGTTGCATCATTTCATGTCTTTGCACTCAATCAAAGCACTAAAACATGCAAACATATACAAAGCCTGCTTGAGTGATGCCTTTGTCGCACAAAAGAAGAACAAAAGAAACGAGAACGAAACAATACTCTTTATGATGCTCACGAGTGCTTTTTAAAATGTTCCATAATTGCTGTCATTTCTACACTTTGTCTGCTTCCACTGCGGAGTGACGTGTTTCCCCTAAACATTCACTAAATCCTGTTGTTGTAATTCCCGGCACGTCACCTTGATATCAAATTCTATTCAAATTGTCATGAAGACCTCTGTACAAATTGTAGCAAAAGAATTTAGTTTGATTAATAAATAACAGTGATGTAAACTGTTTCTATTTCACACGCAGAGAGAGATGCAAGCTTTGCAGCTACAGGCAATATCACATTTAAATGCTCTATTGCACGGACAACAGGGGAAGAAAATAAGGAGAAAAATAGATGCAAACAGAAACAGAGGAGGAAGGAAGGAAGGAAGGAAGGAAGGAAGGAAGGAAGGAAGGGAGGTGTGTGACGCAGTGGGTTATGCGTTGGTGTTCGGATCAGGGGGTCACAGGTTCAAACCCCACTGCAGTCAGCATGTCGTCGTGTCCCTGAGACACTTCACCCCAAATTGATCCTGTGGGGATTGTCCACAGTATTGAGTATGTAAGTCAAGTGACATGCAATGAAGGAAGGAAGGAAGGAAGGAAGGAAGGAAGGAAGGAAGGAATTTCACTGACTGCTTTTTTTACGATGTTGTATTTTAGTGTTGCCTCTGTGTTTAGTGTCCTGTCTGTCTGTAACTTTGTGTGGTAGTGTTACCACTGACAGGTCTCTCTTTAAAATGAGACCTTGTGTCTCAATGAGATTTTACACCTGTATAAATAAAGGCTAAATTAAAAAAAATGTAAAATTAAAAAGGAAGGAAGGAAGGAAGGAAGGAAGGAAGGAAGAGATCGATAGCAGGAGTAAGAATCAGACACAAATAATGATGAGGAGGGGTGGTGGGGGAGCAGGAGGGGGAGGAAAGAGTTGATTTCTAGGGCTGAGCCTCCCTTGAATTTGAGATGGGGTGGAGACAAATAGACAGGGAGGCGTTTGAAGTCAAGGCAGGCTTTTCTTCTCTGAGCTCCCCTATCTGATGACTGAGAGGAGGGATATAAGGGGGAGGGATGGGGGTGTTTAGGTAAGCCTTTGTGTCTGGGGAACAAGTGAGTAACAGGGTTGTAAATATTAAAATGGGGAAAATGAGAAATTGAGGAGAGAGAATGAGTGCAGGGGAAAGACAAGAGGTGGTAACAAAGAGTGACAAGAAGGAAGCGAGATGAGGTGGAGATGGGGATTTGTCTGAATGGAATCACAGAGAGCACAATCTGGTGGAGACGAGAGAGACAGCTATTCATATCCCAGGATGCTTTTAGCACCCCTCTGCCTCTACCTGATTTCATTTTAAATTCCATCACAAAGTGTGTTTTATTATCATGCCAATATAAGAGCATTATAACTCCTGCCTGCAGATAATGCTTAGCACCTTATGAAATAACACTTTGCACCATTGCCAAGCAATCACTGGTTGGAGCCTGGGGGCTGTTGCAAATGGTTACAATTAAACATATTAATAGGGCTTAGATTACACTACTATCCACATAATCACATTGCACATATCGCTTATCTGCTGTGATGGCTTCTTATGAAGACGCTCTCCACCTCCGCTGTTATTACCCAACATCTCATGAGGAGCTAATCTTTTGTCATTACACTATCACACAATATCTGTTGCTGGCGCTAAAGTCAATAAAAACCAATTAGGCATCCGATAGAGAGAATCTTCTTCTTCTCCAGCATGGTGTGTGTTGGTGTACAGTATGAGATCAGACCTGTTTTCTGCAGGCTATCTCCAGTGGAGCTGTGAGATGAGTGGCAGCAGGGTGCTGCAGAGGAAAAACATTTCTCTGACTTCAAAGTTCAGGAGCTGAGGCCTTATCTGTCCACTCACTGCTGTCATATATTTCTCATGCTCAATACCATGGTCCTTTAGAATACTTCTTAAAAATATAATGACATGCTTAATACCATAAACATTATACAGTGTTTCCCATACATGGATTTATTTGTGGCGGGCCGCCACAATTAAATATCGTCCGCCACAAATGGATCTCGTAAAAAAAAAAATTATTATTATTTTTATTTATTTTGGTGGTCTAATCAATGCAGGGGTTCCCAAACCTTTTCTGTCAGGGCCTCCCCTTTGGAGAAAAAAATAAGTCGGGCCCCCCCAACACAAATAGTCAGGCTCAGTGGCGGCGCCAGATATTTATTTTGGGGTGGTGCGGGGTAGCTTGACGTTTCATAGAGGGTGCTCAAACATTTAGGGTTTCCCATTAATGTACCAGGCGCTACAGTGGAAATTTCTACTGCAACAATCCCCACGCAAATACACAGTGTGACAGTTACAATGAAGGCTCGAGGCATATAGGTCTAAGCAGGGGTAAAGTGCTATTTTTATAGGTGGTGTGTGGATCTCACATAGGGGGGTCCCCCCTGGGGGCAAGCTCCCCCGGGAAGATTTATTTTTAAATATTG
>NW_011342081.1:166081-174090 GCF_000735185.1 Notothenia coriiceps
TCCTTTACTGCTCTCAATAACTCCATAATGTAATACTATACTATGCGTTACTGCTTTCTGCTCGAGCACTATAGAATAGTATAATCGGCTCTAGTGCTCTATAGGCTATATTATGGTGTGTCAGACTGTGGTGTTGTGCTTACAACGATACGACATTCAACTTTACAACACTAATATACAATACTGTGTTCTATACTGCACTACATTATCCTATAAGGCTCTGCAAACATTATTGTGGCGAAGATGGCTTCGTCACTGTGGACTGACGGTTTCGGGCTTACATATGTGCATATCTTTATACAATTTATTTATTGATGTAGCGTTTATTGTATTTTATTTTTGAAATGTGTTCCCCTTTCCCCATGCCTGTTGCCGTTGATTGTTTTCACCTGTGCCCCATTAACCGTTGTGTGTATATGTAGCCCTGTTCTCCTTTTGTCTTTTGTCGGTTCGTCTTGTCTCTATACCAAGTCCATGTCTGTACTCCCTCGTGTAAACCTTGAGCATACTGCAGTAGTCGAACCTAGTGAACTATTGAGCATCCTAGTAGATCCTAGAAACATTTTTCTTTGTAAAGTATTTTTGTATTATTAGTTGAACCTAGCACACTTTTGAGTGTCCTAGTTGATCCTAAAACCTTTTTCTATATTAAAAGGTATTTTTTTAAATCAAGAAAGAATCTCTTTCTGAGTCCTTCGTGTCATTTAGGCTCTGGGGTTCTTCTGTTTGGGAGAGGTGTGTGAGATCCTGGTGGCTGCAGGCTGTGCTCAGGGAAACAACAGCAGGATTGAGGCTGTGTGTCATTGTGTTGATCGTTTAATAAATGCCCACACCGGGTTGTATTTGGACGTTCTGCCTCTGCCTCCTTCCTTGGTCGGGCCGCTCAACGGTCAGCTTCACAATTACAAAACACACATATTGAATGAGCACACATTCAATATGTTTAAAATAAGGATTAACCGCTGTAGAGTTGTCACTCTGTCTTTAGGGATGACATATTTGGATGCGTTTTTGAAGCTTCTGTGCTCTACACTATGCTACACTGTACGATAATACACTGTGCTCTAAACTAGGCTATACACTTAGCTCACTGTTGTGCTGTATTGTGCTTGTACTGTCCTATACTATATTGTGGGGTATTATACACGACGAGTGTCCTTTACTCTGTTGCAGTATATTTGCTGTATTTTAAGGTGCTTTCGATCCTAGTACACTTACGGCCCGTCCACACAGCAGCGTTAAAAAAATCTTTGAGGTGGGCGTGTCTGAAAGATTGGGGATTTTTTGCGAGCAACGCGACCAACAACCAATCACATGAATATCCCGCCCCCGACATACAAAGCAAAAAACCCAGGGGATTTTATGCGAGCAATATATATATATAAACTCCCCAAACAGGCGAAAACCTACCAGTTTCACACACTGTCTCTGCCACCTCCCTCCGTGCCTGGTTCCTCCGGTTTGTATTCTGGTAAATAGTTACTGGTCGTAAAGAACCGGGTGATTTGCTACCATAATTTCTCGTTTGGAATATGAGGAAATGAACTGCGGTATGTCTCTCCCAGCTTGCACGCGGTTTGATTGGCTAGCGCTTGTACTGTCAGATTTGCATAAACGGGAATTGATTGGCTGACGCTTCCACCTCAGCTTCAAAAGTTGAACATTGCTCAACTTTTGAACGTGACGTCACCCCATTCAAAGTGAACGGGCAGAGAAGCGTTGGAAGATTTTTTTAACGCTGCTGTGTGGACGGGCCGTTATACCAGACATATTGTAAAACTGTAATTATATTGAGATGACTGGTAATGTTGTGATCCTGCAGGTGTGCCTCAGTATGACAGTATGTCTCTGTCTTTGGCTTCAGTGCTGCTGTCTATCTCTTTGTCTGTCTGCAGGCAAGACTCACAATATATTCATTAGGCCCCTTTCCTGCCGCCTGATAGGCCAATTGTTTCTCACTGCTGCACTGTGGGGGAGATCCTCACCAGGGGCAGGCTGTCTTTTATACACCAGGGACAAGCAGACAGCAGACATGCTGAGAACAGCGTCAACCCGCTTGTTCCAAAGGAAGAGGCAAATCTGTCAAATATAAAAGTAGTAGTCCGTGCAGGGCTTTGAAGGCCAAAAGCAGTCAGCTCCATACTTATCAGGCTGCGGCTGACAGTAGCAACGAGCTAATGGGCTCATCTGCAAAGCATATTGACAGCACCGCTCGCTTCAGTTCTGCGTCAGACTATAGTCAAAGACAGCATTGTGCTTTATTAGAGGTGAGATGTGACAGCTAGAGCGCCATACTCTTACAATCCCATGTTTCCTTTCTCATCTGAAGACCCGACAATAAAAAGTAAACTTCAGTGTTCACACGGTTCTTTTCACCGTAGCTTTTTCCTGTCTCGGATCAGAATTGTGCATGTTATATAAGGATGATGGCTGCTGGATAAGAGATGTTCTGTTTGCCATTCAGAAGTAATACAGAGACAGGATGTTGCTTGTTTCAATCTAAACAACACTCTGTAATTGCCGAGCTGTCTATAAGGCGACTGAGCGAGGCTGCCTTTTGTGCTACAACTCTGAAAAATTGTTTTTGTGGAGGGAAAAACTCATACCTGCAACTAAAGTGGTATTTGTTTACCTTATTTATAACTATGTTACCCTTATATCTTTGAATACAAAGGTAATGGTGGGGCATACAAAGTTCTATGTTTATAATGAGACAGTGTGAATACAAATCTGTCTTAAAATTCGCAGGAGAGGAGCTCGTTAGCATTATTGGAAACATATGCTTGGCTAAATAATTAATCCTACAGCTAATGTTCAAAGCAAACAAAGTTTTATTTGTTTGCCTTATTTCTAACTATGTTATCCTCATGTCTTTGAATATAAAAGTAATGGGGGAGGACTGCAAAGTCTGTTGGTGATAATGAGACAGTATTTGAACACACATCTGTGTTGAAATTAGCAAGAGAATACCAAGCATTAGCTTTACCTTATGTATAACTATGTTACCCTTATGTCTTCAACTGTAAAAGTAGCAGGGGTGGTGTGCACAACTATTTGGTGATGTTGAGACATTGGGATCAAAAATCTGTGTTAAAATGAGCAAGATAAGAGTTTGTTAGCATCAGCACTGTAGAAGCTGGTGGGAAACAAAGTCCACCTGCTTGGCTAGATAATGGAGCTAGCAGCTAAAGCTAACGTGGGAGAGCTAACGTGGGGGGGGGGAGATAACAAATGACTTTCTCATGTATGTTCAAGTTTTTGTTTGTTTTTGGGGAGACACTTGAATGAGTACAATGGGGGTGAGCAAATAAAGGTGACTACTGTCTATAATTGCTAGCCTACCTTGAGCCCCTGAGAACAGATGCTTTCAGATGTCTCTGCTTTGTTTTTATTTAGTGTATTACTTCACAAAATCATTTTTCAATATGCCCTTTAAACTTCTGCATTGATCCTCACATAAACTCATTCTCCTCCTCTACCTTGTCTCATCAAAGGTCATTTATTTCTAGACAACATCTAACTGCTCTAACGACAAGCCCATGACTGAGGTCCTGACATTTGGCGAAGCAAAACAAAAATTCATTTATCAAATCCAAAAGAGCGGAACAAATTTCATTATGCGCTGCCTGAATCCTGGCGTTGTTTATGAACGACTTATGGATTCAGCAAACCAACTGGGATCATCAGGATTACGTGACAAGACAACTGAAATTATTCATTATCATCCAAGTCTAATTCGAAGATCACAACAACAAAAAAACGAATTATGAATCACAGTAACAAGCTAGAAGTGTTTTTCTCGCTGTGCCCAAGGTCGCGTTGCCAATTAAGTTAGCAGAGCAGTGGGTGTGATCTCTGTGGGGAGACGAGCACTCTCCTAAAGCTGTCATCTCCTGTGCTCTGTCGTTATCGGTGCTAATCAGTTGTCCACTGTTAGCTTGTGAAATCTCTGATGTGTTTCTCTTTGTTGCTAACATAAATCTGGTAGAGGGTAGAGTTTTGTCTGGAGTTTAACGATACTGTCTATCAATTCGAGGTTGTAGTAAGATAAAGGAAAACTAGTGCTCTGCTCCAACCTTGAGAAACCATCTCTATGCAAATATAATAACAACAAACAATTACATACAAAGATAAAAGTCCTGTATGAAGCTATATTATTATAACTTTGAGATTCATATTTATATTTGAGAGAAGCCTTTGCAGATCATTTTACACAAATACCTATAATACACTACAGGAAAGGGGAAACCCAAGTAACTTCTGACAAAAAGGATACTAAGCTTCAGAGAGAAAGAGCAACTTCACTCAGTAAAAGCCTTTCAGTAATTTGTATTTATCTTAATTAAAAAAAAAAAATTATAAAATATTTTTATTATTTAATTTAATGTTTCAAAACAAAAATGACCATGTTCACGTCTTAAAGTCATCCTGAGGCCTTAGTTTTGCTTTAAAATCACACAACATCATGTACAGTATGTGTTGCTTCTTTTGGGCTTGTTTTCATAGACCTGGTTGCTTATTTCTCTCAAATCTGGCAACAGAGTGGGCGCAGTTTCTAATAGTAGCAAAGTAATTTTATATCCATGTTTTTGTTTACATTTTATATTTGAATTGTGTTACTCCAGTAAGATGGAAATATAATACTTTGTTTATTCATGTTATGTTAAGCTGCTGTTGTGCATTGCATTAATACTAGACTAGTTAGTCTTAAGGCTAGAATTCTGCACTTTTTTTTATTATTTGTGACTGAATGTGAACTTGTGAAGCTAGTCAAGCTACCTCTTTCCAGTAGAGTTATTTTTGTTTTGTTACTGTACTCAATTTGTTTACATGGTTATTTTGTGGAGGACCACTGAAAGCTTTATTTTCTTTTGATCCAATGCTGCACAACTGAACTGATCCAATGCTGCTGTGAACAAAAGAAGCTATATCCATGTTGGATAGAATGGGAAGTTGGATACTGTCATTTAAATAAAAAAATAACCTTAAGGGACAACTTGAATGCTTTTTTTTCTCTTAATGCATTGCATAAAGAAGGATCGGGAAAAATCGGTATCGGCAGATTGTCAAAATCAAATGATCGGAATCGGATCGGGAGCAAAAAAAGGTGATCGGGACATCCCTAATCGTAAGTAAGGTAATAGTTACTAAACCGATCTAGACACAAGATTATCTTTCTGATGCTTAGCTGTAGCGCACCTGCCTGGTTTGTCTGTATATGATAGATAGGGCGGAGAGACCCACCCAAAATAGTATAAAAGTCCATTAAACCAAAATAACGAGCTAAAAGATGCTAAAACGCTTCATAGAGCAGAAAATAACTGCAGAGTCAGGTGATAATCCCCTGTCGATGTATTACTTTGAGCTACTCCTTTCACATTAGCCTTTTGATCATCTAAAAGGATGATTAAAGCAGTCTTATACATATTTTTCATGGTTTGTTAAAAGTGAAGCAAGGCTTTTATTCAGCCTTCACTTTCCGTCTGTGACTACCAATTAGTCCAGCCTTTGTAGCCGTTAGATTAACCTTCGTTTTCCAGTATGTGACCGTATGATTTGAGTCCAAGCAGGCAAACAGCAGCCGAGAAGAAGTGTCTTTAAACAAGGTATTGAATTTGTGCCCGTGTATACAAGACGCAGCTTCTCCTGTCCTCAGAGCTCTATTTGGAAAGTGCCAGGAGACTAAAGAAATTAAATAAAAGCAAGTAAAAACACTAGCAATTATCAGGGCCTGCCTGCGGAGTTTCAGGGTATTAGCAACCATTTCCATCAATAACACATTAATGGTCAATTTGCTGTGTTTTATTGACAAATATTTAAGGCGGATCGAAATGCAATCAAGGGGAAACTATCACTACTCAGATGAATGACTCACTTCTGTTTATCTTTCCCTCTTTTATTTTATTTCTGTGTTTTTTTTATACTCTCCCTGCTTCTCTGGCAGCCAGATGCTGTCCTATACAGAGTCATGTAACCACTCTCCTTTACATGGGGCTCATTTCCGTCAGCACTCTGGCAGGAGACTAACAGCGCGGTGACGTTATTAAGATGACAAATTGCTGTACAATTTGTCAATGTGAAGAACACTCAACTTCCTGTTGACTCACTCAATGCGGGAAAAGAGGGGGTGGGGGGGGAGGATCTGCTCTCAAGAACTGTGGGAAAAGTTGATTAAATAACTTAAGGATGATATATATCTAACGTTTTCAGTAGACAGTAACACTAGAGGGTCAGCTGGGGACATACTTGCCAACCTTTAGACCTCAGAAATCGGGAGCATTTCAAAATGCAAAATTGGGGGGGGGGGNGCTAGTGGATCGCCGGAGCTGTTAGATTAACATTAACATGCTTATTGTAGTTGTAAGTGCACTGCCTTGCGGCCTGTAGCACCGTCCTTGATGGAGCATATGTGTGGGCTGGACCTGTATTTTACAGGAAAGGAGTGAGCAGAGAGTAGAGTAGCCTAGTTGTCGATTCTTGTTGTTTTCTGTGAATATCTGCCTCAACCTCTCAGAATTTCTCAGCAAAGAGACGTGTTACCATGGAAACCAAACAATGGTGTAGCTGTATTAAAGTCCGAGTGGAAACAGTCGTGTGTAAATCTGATTTTGTCAGAAATCGGGAGAAATGCGGGAGAAATATGACCCCGGGAGGAAACCGGGAGAGGGCAATGAAATCGGGAGTCTCCCGCGAAAATCGGGAGGGTTGACAAGTATGGCTGGGGACAGTGCCCCTGTCACAATGAACTTGGTCCCCCCTGTGGCATGGATGTATGATAAGAACTGGATACATTGTGGTAGGCGGGGCCTCGTTCATTCCTATGAGAGTTGCTCATTGGCGCATGAAGACAAAATGGCCCAACTTTTGAGAGAGCGAAACGTCACGAAAGTATTCATATAATCATATAATCCGTTTTTATTGTGCATCCATGGGGAAAGGTAAACCTCATGTACTGAACACGTCACATGAACGTGCCGGGCGGCGCGGTCCCGTGGGTTAGATGGGTGTAATAATGCCGAGGAAGATAACTCTCAGAATAACGTTATTAGCACATTTTACAACTTGAGGACAAAATGTTTTTAATAAGGGCTATACAAACGTTCATACTGGGTAGTTTATTTTTAGTTTTTAAAATTATCCAACGATTTACAGACGTCTCTTTCCCAATGTTAGTCAATGGGTAAACGTGTAGTACCGCCGTTTGGCCACAACGAATATTTTCCTCAGTGTCCGGCGCACTTCCTGGGGGCTTGCCCTCTGGCCCAAAAAGAAAGAAAATATTATGATAATACAATTTGTGATAGTGTCACAGCAAAGACTGTGCTGTTACATGGGCTGAAAATAACAGGATTTACTTTTAATTTACACAAGTTATGTTTGTAAAACAAACTCCAATCATGGTATTTATTTTTTTTTGGTGTGTTTTATGACTTGAAAACTGAAATCTTGAATGCTGTCTTTGTCAATTTTGTGCATTATGTGCCCCTCTCATAAATTAACTGGCCCCGATAAACCCAACCGGATAATTTAAAAAGACGAATATTAAACAGCGGAATAAACAGATGTCTTTCTTTGACCTGAGTTCCTCCATTTCTTGTTGACATGTTCTTATTGTGTCTGCAGAGTTCAGAGGCTAGAAGAAGTTCGTCGGGAAGCGGTGGAAGTTCAGCAGCTCGTGTATCCCATGTTCCCCTTGTGACCTGAATGCACCACGAGACATGGAAAAGGGCGGGTCTTTCCTTCTTACTCTCTTCCTCCTTCCCTGGGCGTGGCAGCAGCAACACCTCAGGGCTCCTTCCCTCTGATATCCTGCCTCACCCCCTCCCCACTTTGTTTCTCCCCCCCCCCAGGCACTCCCTGCTTCTTACCGCTTGATCGCTCCTACACGAGCTGCAACTCCTAACTTTTTTTTGTGTGGGGGGTGTCGTGATGAATTTACAAGGCCTGCATACAGACGGTAGGCAGGGTAGAGACACACTTATGTACACAGAGAATGACTGTGTGAGAGA
>NW_011342081.1:174109-177728 GCF_000735185.1 Notothenia coriiceps
GGAGTAAACGACTGTGAAGTTAATTAGAACGTCCTGTGTCTACTTCTCTCTCCCTCTTTCTCTCTGTCTCTCCCTCCCTCCCCTATCTCTGAGAGGCTTTGATGTGGCTTAGTGCCTGGAAACTTAATGAAAAATGTATAATAGCCTTTCCGTTCAATGTCTCTACCCCCTTTTCTTTCCTCTCCCTCCCCCTACTCTCCCCTGCTCCATGACACGGTGCTTTTTATGCTACATGGGGCAACTTTCCTCCAGCTATTGGGAGGAGCTGTCAGTTTGAGACCAGCTCCATGCCAAACTGGCTAACTTTCAAAAAGCCTTTTCACACCTCGAGTGAAACATTTTCAGGTCCTTTTCTTCAGATTGTTCAGATTATATGTCACGTAATTTTGAACCAGGATGTATAAGGGGTGAGTGGTGAAGGGGCTAAACCTGATCTGTAGGTGGGTTAGTTAGTGGTTACATTTCTAGACCCTGCAGTCAACGTCGAGAAGTGCCCTTAGGCAAGATAATGAACTCCATATTTTCAACTGTAATGAAAATGTATTGATTTACTTCATTTGCGAAGTAAGACTAATTTTGTAGTTATTCGAAGCTTTCTTGTAAAGCTTTAGGTTTATTTTGAATCTGATCTATAAATTACTCTATACTGTATAACAATGACAAAACTGACACTTAATGTTAAAAAACAAGGGATTACTTTATTCAGTAACCACGCACTGTTGTATGTCTACGCTGTTTGAAATATGTTCACATATTAAAGTAAAAAAACTATGTTGTTTCTGCTTCCAGATTGAAATCTGTATTTTGTGGGTCAGTTCACAATGAATAGCTTCCGGTTGCTTCTCCAGCATTCAAATCCTTATGTGTGAAAAGGGTTAAGCATGCAACACACTGCAACACACTGCAACACACTGCATGGATACTCTCCGCACATCGTCTATGTGTTAATAAAGCCAAACATAAGATTTAATTATTCTCTTTGACATTTAAAAAAATGTTTTGATCATACTGTAGTTCGTAAATACCCTAAAGGGTGAACAGTAAAGGTTGAGGTTTGCTTCACAGTTAGCACATTGTGTTAAAATAGTTCATAGCTTTAAGCCTGGAGTCGAGGCACAGGATGACCCCTTTATCCCAGCACTGTGATGTAGAAGGATTTACTGTTTCATTATTGGGAACTTGTTGCACGAAATAAACATACATTTGGATTAACTTCTCTACTCTAACTCTAGAGCTAGCAAATGTCTATTTTTGTTTCTACCTCCTTCCTCAGTTTTACCCTCCTGTTTTGACCCTCCCAATTCCCCCCTTCTTCCCTCCCTCCCTTCCTACCTCCTTCCTCCCTCGGCGGGCGCTTTCTGCCAGTCAGCACATCCCCGAGTGGGGAGGGGTGTTTGATCCGAGCCCCTTCAACTCTCCCTCCCTCTCTCCTTTGCCTCCCTCCTCTCTCAGCCTGTGTTTCCTTTCTTCTGCTTTGCCTCCCTGTCCATTCGCCACTCTCAGTCTCCATGACTTACCGTCAAGTCCAAGTTCAAAGATGACATTTTCTGACTTTACTAAGGCCCGTCAATTCAACTCAGCGCAGTAGCTGCAGTCGGGAAATGAGAAGAGAAAATAAAAGTTGTGGTGTCATGAGAGGAACATGAGTGACATCACAGAGCGGGAGCTGGTGTCAACAGTGATTCATCAGCACTGATCAGCTTCATGTGGGTATTAACATGCTCTGTCCATGCCCGCATCAAACAGGGAGCTGTTATTGCCCTCGAGTCTCACTCATTACGTATTTCATCGCTGGTAAAAAAAAAAATGTATCTGCTCATTAACCATCCTCCCTATTTGCCGTTGCAGCTCCCCCACTGTACCTGTCATCTCTCATTCAAATCAGTACCTCCCATCTGCATCCTGTCCTCGTTTCATTCCAGCTTGTTCACAAAGATGAGACTCAATTTTGCCTCTTCCTGTTACTCTTCACTCTCTCGAGCTGCTTCACTATATTCCCGAGCGAGTTTCGAGCTTTTGGTGTTACGATAAGCACACGGCAAATACATTTGATAAGCACCTTTACTGCTGTTTCCCATCTCTCTCTCTCTCTCTTGTTCTTTCTCCCAGGTTTTGGGGAGCTCTATTTGCTAGCAGATTTGTTTTCAGATTCATCTCCCCTCGACGAGGCTTGTCTGGGTTTGTTACCGACCTCTTCATCTCGCTGCCTCTCTCGCAGAGAAAGGGAGAGAACATTCAGTTTCTAGATATTTCTCACTGCTTCAAACAGATACCTGGGATCCCTTAATCCCCATATGAAAACCACACAACTCACTCCGCCTTTCAATAAAGGTAGCATTTGTGCAGAATCAGAGTAACTTGTTGGCTAATGGATGTGACTTATGGAACATTACCTCACCGACACAGACAGTCTAATTCAAATGGGGGGAAAGAACATATTTTTCTCTCATTCTGGTTTTTATTCCCCCTCTCCCATCTCTCCTTACTTCTATCTGTCTCTCCACCTCTCCTGGGTCCCTTCCTCCATCATACTTAACTTCTTTTCAAAGCCATCTCAACCTCATCCCTCCCACCCTGCGCCTCTGTCTCATCACAATTTTGTTTTTTATGAGTTGGATGTCCTCTGTCTCCTTTATGCACCCATTCACCATTGCAGAAAAAGTCACACACACACAAACACCCCCTCCCCTTTCCCCTCCTGTGTCCCCGTTGAGTTGAGCAGAAGGTCGTAGTCATCAGCAGTCCATTAGTGCACAATGGCAGGAGTTGTGCATGCTGCTCCGACAGAGTGCAATGTGCTGTAATGGAGGGATCGGGGGCGAGTACACAGAGGTACGACTCGATGACACCCCAGGCAAATACAATGCTGCTCTTTTCACTGATACTCAGCTGCGGAAATCAGGGACTCTTTTATTGCGGGATGATGCCCCTTCCTTCCGTCAATGTATTGGCATTTATAGCAGGAAAGTAAAAGGCCCACAATCACAGTTTGCATTCAATTTACGTCACTGGTTTGACATTTTAACCAACAACTATCAGAAATCAGAATGCCTTTATTAGTCCCACAGAGGGGACATTTGCAGCGTTACAGCAGGAAAGAGCCACAGACAGCTTAGTGTTGCATATCTTACATGCGTTAAAA
This sequence comes from Notothenia coriiceps, assembly GCF_000735185.1. Lineage (NCBI taxonomy): Eukaryota > Metazoa > Chordata > Actinopteri > Perciformes > Nototheniidae > Notothenia > Notothenia coriiceps. The sequence continues at coordinate 177,252 of NW_011342081.1, forward strand.
AGTACTAAGTTATAATATAATAAACAATATGCTAAAAAAGTACTAAGTTATAATATAATAAACAATATGCTAAAAAAAAGATTAAAAGTTACATAATTTTCAAAAATACAGATAAAAAAACAATCAAATCTACAAATCAAATCCTGTAGCAGTTCTTAGGATTTAGCAGCCCGGTATATATTACAGTTATTAAAGATGGCATATGTATATAAAGTATATATTGCTCATAAAGCACATATTGCACATAGTTTGACGGTATTTAACAGCAGCAAGTTACACAATTTACAAAATACAAGATACTTACCTTGTAACAGTAACAAGGGTTTAGCAGCCAGGTATAAATTACACAGCTTCTCCAACACCTGTGGCTCCATGATCATTTCATCTTTTAAATGAAATCAGCGTTGCCACATGGGAAATGTTAAACTACTGTACAACAGGCTTGAAAAGGTCGTCTTTTGATGGTAATTATCCTAC
>NW_011342081.1:178877-199216 GCF_000735185.1 Notothenia coriiceps
CACACACACACACACACACACACACACACACACACACACACACACACACACACACAATCACACGCCTGCATTTGGTCGTTGCCAAAAGACACACAAACAAATCCTTTTATGTGCAGCCCATGCTTAATCCAGGAATGAAAACAGCAGGGTTGGGAGGGTTACTTTGAAAATGTATTACAATATGAGTTACCTGTGAACAAATCTAACCAGTAACCTCGTCTAAGTATCACATCTAAGAGTAACTTGATTACTTTCCGTTACTTTGGGATTACCTCAATATCAAATGCAAAGCAACTTTAGGGAACTTTGGGATTTTAGCCTTTGCAGACCATTAACATGCCAAAAGCATAATAGGGCCTCTTTAGAATATCCATAGATGGTTATATTTTCACTCAATTAAATCATTTTTGAATTCAAGGCCACAAGCAAGCTTCGATGTTAGCGAGTTGCGTAATTTAGTTTATAAATGCAGCTATATAGAATATTTTTTCGTCATTAAGTTGGTAGTCGACTGCTTCGTGAGGCAGATTGGAAGGAAATAACCTGCCGTGACACCGTATTTTGAAGTTGATTCAACTTTGGTTCAAGCTTTACCTGCCTTTATTACCTCATTCACACCAACGGTGTTTCAGGGCCGGTTCGGAGCTGGAGCTTGAAAAGCACCGGGTTTTCCTGTTCACACCGCAGCGGAGCAGCCTCTTAGCTCCGGAATCCGGTTCGTTTCAAGCACCAGAAAATTATCCGGCCAGAGCAAAAGCACCACATATGTCATGCTTACGTCGAGGCGGGGGCAGGGGCAGGGGCGGGATCAACTCCTGAACAACAACAAAAAGGCTGCGTTTTATCCAGTTTGTACACAACGATGGATAAACTTAACAAGCAGCAGTGGTCCACTGAAGAGACCAGCTACCTACTGGGAATCTGGTCTTCCGAAGAGGTACAGAGGAAGCTGGAGCACAATCGGCCATTGTTGTTGTTGTCGGTGTCAGCTGTGAGGGGTTTCCGCACGGTTTGGCTTTATGAAGCAGGCACGCAAACGGTTACGTCATGACGCAAACAATGACGCAATGACGCAGCACCAGTCGGACTCTGGGCAGTGTGAAAAGAGCCGGAGCTAAACCGAAGAACCGGTTCTGAACCTGAAAAGCTCTAGCACGGAGCTTGAACCGGAGTTGCGTTGGTTTGAATGAGGTATAAGTAACGCTGCACCCTCTAAGGAGCCACAGTGCAGAGGGATAGCCTGAACTGCCAATAGATTACGCAGAATGGGCCAGTTTGACTCCATTGGGGTTGTCAGTGCATAGTTTTCGATATACAGCCAACATTGACAATATGCCAGAAAGAGATACATTGCTTAAAGTGGTGAATGGCAGCAGTAGCCACACGAGACATGAGGTTGCCCAGTAGCACTGGTCTTCCAACCCTTCGAAACTATTTCACTTCATTGCTATTGATGGTATGTTTCCACGAGAAATGCATCATTCTCTCATTGCGGTGGTGAGCTGAGTAGAGGAAGCGATATCTAACTCTTTGATTTTGAAAGGTGAGCACTTTGACATGCTTTTAATGTTTATAGACACTTTTTTATTGTTTTACTGCGTCTAAATATCGATTTACGCCAAAGTAAGCTTTGTCCAAAACCTGTATGCATTAATAAATGACCTTATCTTTTGTGCTGCCCTATCAGTGATGCCCTGACAAGAGTATTGAAGTATTGTGAGTTGACTCATTAGACATATTTGGAAGGTCAGCTGCCTGCAAAGAATGATTGCATTTTTCCCAGCCAACACTGCTGGCAACAAATGGTTAGATATGTACAAAAGTATTTCCTTCAGGCATCGCCTCGGTTCAGCAGCAACATTCAACTACATTGAACTTGATGACACAGAAGGGCTGAGTTCATACAGTAGCTTCCAGAACAAATTATTTTCACAGACTTTCTACTATTTACATTTTTTCCTTATTTGGAAAAGAAAAGTAAGATATGTATGACTATGATGCATTTCTATTACCAGTGACATCTAAGCTCTTTCTAATATGTTTGATCAGTTTAGGCGGTACCATCCGAAATAAACATTCAGGAGACAATGCCAAAGACTTTCTGCCAAAGTAGCACTTAAAACCTCCAAATTGAAGCTCTCACTCCATTATCAGACATGCAGGTCACAGATGGTCACAGATAATAGGCTCTTTAACGCATGTTATTGTTTTGGCTTTATCCCCACATCCCTCACCCTTTCCTCCACCCGTTTTGGTTGACAAAATGTCAGTCTGGCTCCCATCAGCACTACTCACAGACAGACAACAGACTCAGGAAGCGAGCAAACAAAAAGGAACCACACTTTGCCCATCACGCTTTAGCTTAGGCTAATGAGTCTGTCCGATTCCAGCAAGCAAACATTACCTTTGTACCTGGCGTAAACACTTATAAATGTATTTAAATATCGTGCTCTAACTGTTTTGTGGAGCTGCCGTCCAAATGTCACGATAAACAGAAAAGCAGCACGCCTGAAAAAGGATGTATGATTATGTTACAAACACAATTAACTCGTACAACCTGTGACTGTTTGAGTTTAACCATAGACATATGCATATTTCCTTTTTTACCTTTTTATTTTCAAATGTCTGAGGTTTATATGTTTATGGTGTGCTTCTTGTTTTGATTTTTCTTCTCATACTGCCTGTGCTACAGCACCTTTTTTTCGCCCTCTGTCTGAAACCAGAGCCCAGTCTGCTCTGATTGGTTAGCTGGCCGGCTCTGTTGTGATTGGTCAACTGCTTAGCGAAGTCCCGCCCCTTAGCCTATCATTTACAAAGTGTTGGAGCGCTAGCTAATAGATGCAGAAGTCTTACATAGTGATGTGACTATGTGACTAAAGTAAACAAAGGAGTCCAATGGAGGTGTTTCAGGCACATCTTTGGGATGTAAGCTTTTGTAGACCATTTACCTGCACACAAACCTATACAATACACTACAGGAACACCCCAAAGAGCATAATAGGGCCTCTTTAATACATGTCAGAGTGTATACTGTTGCATTCTTCATCAGAACTTCATATTTGTGTGTATCCTCAAGTTGTTTGCCTGGAATTTATTTTTCATTTTGAGTGCTGGTGCCTTGCAGACTGTGCTAACCTTTCAAAAATGGCACCGGCTGTCCGTTTCCTTGGCAAGAACTCCAAAAGAATGGAGTGTGCCGCCAATAAGGTTGGCTGGGCTCCCCTCTGTCTGAATTACTCTGTTTTGGTCAATCATTCCATCCCTGTTTACGCAGCAGTCAATCGCTGTGATTGATTCTGCTCCCGCTGCACCCCCGCGTCTTGAATCCAGGACAAGACTTTGGAAATTGTCAGCCATTGATTGTCAATTCTCCCTCTCCCTTGATGGCAAAATGTGTGTTCACTTTTTCTTCACGGGGTTGCAGCTTAATTAGTTTATAAGAATTGTTCCACTTGGACACAAATGACAGTTAATGGTTCTTGTGGGACTTTGCACACAGTCTGTCGTCCTATTGGAGTGGCGTGTAGCCCAGCTGTGAATGCAAGATGTCCTCGTTTTTACACTGAATTGATTAAGTTGCTGGAGGGTTCCAATTGAATAAAACCTCTTATTTTATTCCTGACAAAACATTTAAAGAGATATCCCCCAGGCTGGCTTAAACACAACCCATTTCTAACTTTTACAATGAACATTTTAAGTGCCTTTAGCTAAAGCACTTATATCAGCTGGATCTAGATAGAAAATGCAACATAACTTGAATTCCTAATGAGGAGTACAACACACATACGAAAAACATCTAAGAGCTCCAATTAACCAAGTTGTCAATCATGTATTGACATGGCTAGTATTGTGGACATCTTTTTGCACCTTTCCTAAAAAAAAAAAAGCCTCACTTAAGCACTTAAATCCATGACCCGAGCGTCTCCATCCTTACAGTCGACCCCCTGCTGACAAAATGACAGATGGGATGTAGAAGCCTTATGACCTCAACATGCAAGCAAAGGCGAGCTGGTAGGGCTTGAAAACCAGGCCACAATCACTCTTTTCATCCTCCACAGTGATATTTCTGGAGGACATATTGGCACAAGAGGAAAGTGTGTCAGAAAGGTGACTGCAGCGCCTGGTGTTTGTCGAGAACAAAGAGGAAAAAACATTGTGTGGAAGCTCTGTTCTCTTATTTCACCTTGACACGCCGATCCTTCTCACTTCTCTTCATTCTCCGTCTCTTTTATGCTGGCCTCTGTTGTTGTCCTTCATCCTCAGTTGTTGTGGTTCTTTCTGTCTTCCACTCTTGTTTACCAGCTTCATTTTCCACCTCCCCCCCCTCCCCGTCTGCTGTTGTCTATCTCGCTCCTCCTTTCTCCTTCCCTCCTCTTCCTCACTCATCTCCCTTCCCATGTCTCCCTTCCTTCCTCTCTGCCTTTCTTCATGTCTTTTTGGCCACGGTCCCATTTCCCCAATTGGCTTAGAGGCAGTCTAATCATTCTCCGACACCCCTGCTGTCGTCTCTTCTATCTCTTCTCCTGCCGCCGCCCTAATCCTCTGATCAGTAAATACCCTTCTTCGGCACACACTGCTTCTCAGCAGCCCATTGCCTTCCTGTACTTCTTCACAGTGCATACTGATGGTGCTTCCTCTTCCTCCGGGCGAGCGCAGCACAGCACGACTCTGAGGGCAGCACAAGTTAAAGATCGAGTAGAAAACTCCTCCGGCATTTTGGAGACCGAGAACTTCCTGAGTTTGTTCAGCTGTCCACTCAGGCTCCGTTGCATCAGATTGGTTGTGAAATGTTTTGAAGACATGAGTGTTAACAGCAATTTAGTAATTATAAAAAAAAAAAAATGGGTTCAGTGTTCTGCTCTAACTCCATTACCGGGCGTTGTGAAATGGTAATATTGTTCTTCAACCCGCTGTTTTAAGGTCATTATGATTTGCTAGTTGTATGTAACTTCAGTGTTGCCAAAGACAACCCCCACTCTGTGCAAATATGTTCAGCCTAAAAAGTTGTGTAAATCAGTGAGTCAATTTGTCAGCAGGGCCAGATAATTTCACTTACTCCATTGCAAATCTGTCAACTTCTTTAAAGAGTTTTCCTGTTGATATCAGCCCCAGTGTGCCTCGTTTAAAAATACTAAATTATTTTAGAAACAGGAATTTTTAGGGTTATGGTGAGGGCAGCAAAACAACTTGGTTATGTTTAGGAATATATCATTGGTTGGCTTCAAATTATCACCAAAGAGGTTTTTCTTCAGGAGTGAAATGTTACCCTTGGAAGCTTAAGGCACTCGCAGGCGTGCATAAATAAATAAATACATGTATATTCTGAAATACACAAACACAAGTTTAAGAAGTGATGTCGCTGCACATTCTAAAACTTTAATCAAACATAAAATATCATAAAGTTTGCAATTAACCCGCTTAACACATTAACTGACACTATTCAACACACGCACAACTCACTAAGTTACAGGTGGTCACACTACAGGCATTAGTCCATATAACGTAGCCTTGTAAAACTGGTCAAATATGATATAAATATATCATCTGCATTACTGTTAGTTCCTCACACTTTTAAATATATACATCCTTGTCTCTCCTCTTATAATTCGTGTTACACTTTAGCTCTGCGGAAATACTCAAGCACATCACTGCAACACTTTGCACTTGAACATAAATCAAAACATTATAGGTTATTCAGATACAAAAAATACAACAACATATAAGAGGCTTTTGCATTATGATACGGTTTCATGTCCATTAGCTACCAGGTACAAATATTACTGACCCCTAGATTCCACCGGGTCCGTCTGCGTCGCGTTACGGCCGCGTTACGGCTGCGCCGCAGCGTTCGCTTATATCGCGGGCACTCTAGTCAATGGGTGCTATGCCAGCGTTCTCCTCCGGTTTACAGGCACTGTGTACATTATATATACTGTATAGAATAATTATGATGATGAATGCATTTTTTTACCACTAAAATACAGCAACACATCTTTGATTCATGTCGTTTATAACTGGAATATTACAATTATTATTAACTTTGTCTGCACAAAGTAGCCTGTCCAGGAAATATGCCCAAATCAACGAAAGCTGCGAGCCGGCAGGCAAGACGCTCCGCTTCTGAAAAGCCCCCGGTAGGGTATGACGCCGGAGGAGGCCGGACCAAAACCGCGGCGCAGCCCTGACGCGACGCAGACGGACCCGGTGGAATCGAGGGGTGAGTAGACTTTATAACTTACCTTTTCACTGGGATAAACACAATTAATGTGCATCTCTTTGTAAAATGATATCTAACTGTTTATAACAACAGTCTGTGCTGAAAGATAGATGACCATTTTGTTACCACTATCATATATGATATAATTGTATAAGTACAATTTGAATTTGAAAGATTATCAGATGCCAAAACCTAGAAGAGATGTTTAAAAAACTAGGTTTTACTGAACGTTGGCATTAGATGTTAATTGTGAGGTATTAATGAACTCCCGACAACATCCTCTGCTCTTAGGTACACTAATGTTACAATTATAATCAGATTAAGGCATTATTATTTTAAGTCTTCTACTATTAGGATGATAATTAGTGCCTCAATGAAATACAGTCGATGTTTCAATTTCATCAGCTAAAAGTTCAAATGGCGGCTCCCCGCTGGTTCTCATAATCCAGTCAAGTAAAGCCACAAGTCGTCGTGGTAACCCACTGAGGAGCTAATCACTAATCAGAGTGCTCCTTATTAACCTATTTAGCTGCACCTGTAGCGCCTGCAGCTCCTGATACTGAGGCAGCATTAAGCCTCCATACAGAGTCCAATCTGAGGGGGAACATGGCTGCAGGATTACACAGTTCATCCAAATTATAGTGTATTAACCCCTTAGGAAGTAAAGCCAAACATCTAATCTATGTGTTATCAACTGTGCTTTATATCTGCAGGTCTCTTCTTGTTTAAATGGCACGATCAGGGTTGTTCGCTAGTAGTGTTTTATTGGAAATGTTACCTTAGTTTGGTTAGCTGTGTAACTTCAGGGGGTTCATCCTCTCAAGGCATGCTGGGAAGGAATCCCACCACCAGACACAATTAATGAGTGAATTCATTCATGAAATTAAAAGTTAAATGAGCAAATAAATAAAGTTTCTGGCAACAAAGTGGCTTATTGTGCAGGAATAAATCCAGTTAAAACGCTCTCTACAAATCCTCCTTTTAAATTAGGGCTTAAAGTGGACCTATCATGCTATATTGGAAAAGTAGGGCCATACCTATACAAAACATGTCTGTGAAGTGTTTTGCTTGAAATACCAAACAGATCACCCATTGTAGCCATGCCTCATACTGCTCATACCCCTCTTTTGCAGCTGTTAGAGAAACGCGGATTGTGGGTCCTTAGCTTGAAAAAAAAAAAGGAGGTGGAGCTAATGCCTGATCAGAATTCTACCGGAGATAAAGTTAAATTCTGCTGTGATAAAACGCCATCCTGTTCTAAACCACATCAAGGATTATTTCTGAAACAGTATGGAGCTCAAATGCTTTTTCTCTTACGGGTTTATCACAAGGTGAGTTCCATTTTTTATTTCCTGCTTTTTAGACACATGTGCTCTACAGTACAGGTTAGCTCTGAGTGTTAGCGAGGCTTGCTAATGTAAACAAAGACGAGATTACGTCCAAAACACGTCAGGCATTGTTTCTGATAGCAACTTTCTTTGGGTCCGCCGGCGATTTGACGTCATATCGGCAGCAAATCTATCGATATGTGGGTAGGCTACGGAGAAAAAGAGAAAGGGTTATTTTCTGACGCTGCGTGAGTTCCCTGACACACCGGGGACACGTACTTATGTATAAAATACATCAAAAAGTGCATTTTGCATGATAGGTCCCCTTTAAGACTTTTCTTTTTGCTGCATCTTTTTTAACAATTATAATTAAATGTTCGATAATACATATCTATACTGCATTATAACTGCACTCTAATGTTTTATTTTGAAATGAGCATTTTTATTAAATTAAATGTTCGATAATACATATCTTATACTGGACTAAAACTGCACTCTAATCTATATTTTTTTATGAGTTGTTTTTTTATTGCCTCAATATATTGTCTTAATGCCTTTTTATGTCCAATGGAAAGCAATTTTCAAAGTGGCTTGTTGTTAAAAAGTGCCATAAAAATAAACTTGCCTGCTAAATGATAAGTGGAACATAGTTTGTATGAAATACTGTTGTTACATTGCAATTTAACAGCTGTTTATCAACTTAATTGCACATTTCTGCTGTAATTAAAGTGGTACTGTATTGAGACTGGTAAAAAATGTTAATCAACTGCTCGTTGTATGTTTTAAAGTTTAAACTGCCTTTGCATTTTCATGACAATTAAACCATCTCTTGTTTCTGCTGCCGTGTTGAATAGCATTTGATTACATATTGTGCTGCTGTTGCTCTCTTGATTTGTATTAAAAACATTTCAGTTTGTAACCAAGCAACAATAAATCACTAAAAGCAATACTATAAAGAGCCACTTTTCAAGCCCACCACTCAAGACAATTTATTTTCTTTCCCTTGTATTTTGTAAACGTTGTCAACATCTGAAATGTAGCCATCTTGCAGTCATATCAGTATTATTTTATTGATTCTCCATCGCCTCACATTGAAATGCCCTTGTTCTTTTATTCTCTATGAATGGTTCTCTCTTTGGTGTCTTTAGCCGCTTTCACACCAAGTACTTTGCCGTACTTAGTTCCCAGCACTTAGTACCCCCATGGAACTAAGTACAGATCGCGTTCACACCGGAATAAGTTCCCTGAGGGAAGATTACGCAAATGAAGCTGCTGATGTCACTTCTTCTTCTTCTTCTGCTTTGGGTTTACTGGCAGGCCGCAAACAACTTATCGGCGTATACTGGGAGTCCCAGCAGCTTCTACTGAAGCCTGAACGCCGACACCTCCTCATCTCCACTGCTCCCATGTTTTCTTTTGTGTTGCCATAAGTTATTCTCTCTCCGTTGGTGCGCTGGGCTAATGCTAATGCTAATAATGCTGATGCCAGCAAATACAATGGCGGCTTCACAAAACCTTTCACTGTTTTGCGGGGCATGGTTTGCAGTTCGCCCAGCCAATCGAAATTGGTACTTTTCTCCCCAGGATAGTACCACCTCTCTAGCAGGGACTACAAATGGAGGTAAAAGTTCTCTGAACTAAGTTCTCTTTTTGGTGTGAACGCAAAATTCCAGGCACTAACGGAACTAAACGGGAAAAGTACGGGTAAAAGTACTCCAGTGTGAACGCGCCTCTTGTTGTTATTTCACTTTTATTTTGCTTTGTTTGTACTTTTCTGTGATGTCGACCAACAAAACCTGTTTTAATTCAGTTATAAAAATGCATGCAACTGATTTAAAACGTTGGTGATATTTTAATATGTATGCACTCATTGCTGTACGATGACCCAGACAATTCTATAAATTCTGCCAAATGTAGTTTAGTTTTCATATTAGAGTTATAATAGGACATTTAAAAGTATTTATATAACATAAAGATATTTATTTCAAAATGAAAATAAACCCAAACCCTCTCAACTGCAATAACATCACCAGGGTATTTTTAGGAGAGCTCTCCAATGATACAACTTATCTCAATGTGTTAAATTGCTGGAGTGCCCCTTTAATTAAGCAATAACTGCTGACACGAGATAAGTTATTCTGCCCAAAAGAAAATCCTAAATGTGTTCAGTTGTCTGCTCCGTCTCCACTGAATCAGGAGGAGACGGAGGTAATTACAAGGCAGCATGGATGATTAAAGTTCACTTTAACCTTCTCCCTTAAAATCGTTATGATTTGCAAAATGTACGCAACAATCTTGCCAGAAACGGCCTTTACCTTGCATACAAATCTCCACCCTACAAAGTCATTACATTTTCTGGAAATCAGTGAGTCAATTTGTGGGGCAGGGTCAGAGCATTTCACTTGTTTCTGAAGCAAGTCGGTCAACTTTTATGAGAGATGTCTAGTTAGTATGTGACTTATTGTGCCTGACACTTGCTGTAAACCTCACCGGAAATTAGCAAGGGTTGATGTTCCAGCACCTAGAAGAATATCACTACCTGAATACCACATTTCCTGTAAAAACCGTCAGAGTTTCTAACCCGGCTGCAGACAGACGGGAGCATCAGCCTCCCCTCGAGGGACAGACTCAACTTATCCTCCCCGAATCTGAGCCTTGATCACCGAGAGTGAAATGCACCACAGACCCCTGATCAGCTGAGCTCTGGGGGCCACTTGACTCTACTCCCCATGCTACTCTTCAAACTGACGGCCGGTGATTGGGAAGTGGCCCCGATGGAGCTCTCTGAGGACTATCTGTGTGTGTTCGCAGAATAACTGACAGTGTCACCTTTAAATGTTTGTACCATTGTATTCCCCGTGTTATTCACAGAAGCATTCATCACATTAACACTCCATCAGTTAAGTGCATATATCGTTTGTCAGTGTGCAGCTGCCATGGCAGCAGTTGCGGGGGAAAAGAGAGTTGAGCTGCGCAGACGCTTCATTGGTTTCTATCATATCAATCAGCTGTGTCAATGCACACCTTTTCACCCACGCCTCCACACACTTCAATGAATAATAGATCTAATAAGGAAAAAAATAGATGAATGGGTTAAGAGATATGTTTCAAAATATACAATCAAATGTCAGCGCTAACTGTTTAACATTCAAGATTCAAAATTCAAGGCTTTTATTGTTAACATTTCCGCTCCTTTCTGTAAGAGATGCATTTACATAGAATTTAAACTCTATTGAGTTCTTCCTTTTTTCCCTTTTACCTATGCGTCGTGCATATTCTGCACAAAAGGAAAATAGATGAGTAGAAAAAAAGGTTTTGACAAAGAATGTCTTTATTTCTTAAGGCAAAGTGTTGGAAAAAGTGTCATCTTGGCATCAAACCAGAAAAAAGGGAATATTCTTGGCTACTGAAATTCACTATGATTCATAACCCTACATAAAAGCATACATATTTTATTATATTCAGTTGTTCAGCTCTGGACAGAAGAATAATGCTGTTGTGCCTCCACAGCTGCCTCTCGTTCCTGTCTTTGCATTAGATATGCCGGCTGGGCAGGTCAGGTCAGCGAAAGGTCTTGAAGTTCAGTGCTGACATCATGTGACATGATCTGTCGTGTCAGCCGTCTCTTCTCCAACTTTCTCAACCGTAAGATCAGAGAACACCGCATGCCTTCAGCAGACACGAGACCTCCTGTCTGCTCGCATGTTTTTCAATTAAACCAGATGAGATCATTTGCTCAAATGGATATATAATATATGTAAAACAATGCGATAAATGACACATCAAATACTCTCATTGAATGTCGGGAAGCCCCATGAGTGAAACCATGAATCATCATTATGACCAGTTTCCTCTTGATGGATGGCTTGGCCTCAGAAGTGGTTGTGTGTTCGTGTGCTGAAGGCAGGGCAGGGTCAATGTCATACACTGACTTGTCTGTTAAGGGTGACAAAATGGCTCGGCTTCATGGACCTAAAATAGTGTGCAAGCACCCAAAACGCCCTCACACACACTCATTCTGCAGCTTTTCCCCTTTTGCTGATTCTATTTTCTGTTTTACATGATCTCAGTGCCTCTATTTTTCCTAATTCCTCACTTAAATCCAATCCAGTTCTTTTGACATCCTTAATCGGTTTAATTACATTCATTAAGCGGAATCAATTTAGCGTGGGTTAGACAAAAATGATTAATTTTTCTAAGAAAAGATGGAATAAGGACAATAATCAGAGCTGCAACAATGCACAATATAGAAAGCTGGATTTGTAAGCAAGTAGAAAAAGGAGATGTGCATAATGAAATAAAAAATGGAAGCTTCTGTTCTTCTCCGGCTCTCAGCAGGAGGCGAGGAGTTATTTCACTGCAGTGAGTTTACGTTTTGGCCTTTCATAGAAAATCCATCCGCATTCTCATTATTTATTATTTATTTCCTTTTGCTTCTTTGTTGTCATGTTGCCAGTTTGTTTTGGAATGAAAAGGCGTGTGATTCCTTTGTGTGTGTGTGTGTGTGTGTGTGTGTGTGTGTGTGTGTGTGTGTGTGTGTGTGTGTGTGTGTGTGTGTGTGTGTGTGTGTGTGTGTGTGTGTGTGTGTGTGTGTGTGTGTGTGTGTGTGTGTGCGTGCGCGTGCTGTGGTTTCCTAGTTTGGAGTTTTCAGACTGCAGCTTCGTGTCCCACCTTGATATGTTCTTTGAAACATCTTATCGCCACTTTTCTTAAATAAAGCAAATAAACAAAATTCCCACTTAGACGGTGCATCATGCTGTGAAACTAAGTTATTATAAACTTACATTTAACTGCAGACACCTTCTAAGACTAACTAAAGGAATCATTTATATGTTATCCCCTACCTCAAATGCATGTGGAATATAGCCTGAGGGTTTCCATCTGCATGGCACTAGTTGAGGGAATAGCAGGTGCTTCAAATCCTCTCTTTAGAAAGATCTGACACCTTCAGAAAGATCCACATTAGGCTGCACGTCGTAGAGTTTATCCAGGGGTTATAAATAAATAAATGTCTACACTTATTCTGGTTTTATATTATAACAGTGGAGATCAATAAGAAATGTGAGTTCCAGCATCATAGAAGATTTCAGTGAGCTGCAACTCTTCATATATATTGATCCGTTGAGTAGATGCAACTAAAACAGGCGGCTTTACTAAATGTCTGTGAATAGAGATCAATAGAGATGAATGGAAGTTGATGTACTCCACGCTTATGTGCGTTGCATACAGTATGGAGACATAGTTGTGGCAATTAAAATTAGGAAAACAATGATTGGCATACACAGATTCTCACTGACAGATGAGGATGCTGATGAAAATATGCAGCTACTGTGTTGCATTGCTTTTTAAACAAGATTCACGAGCTTATTTTAACAGCATAATCCATAAGTGTGCCATGAATGGTTGCATATGCTAATTCCTTGTGTGCACAAATGTATCTGATAGTTGTAGTTGGGATGAATCAGAGTTGAGTCTTCATGAGTTTTGCAAACCTGCAACCGTAAAGCTGTCAACCACAAACGGCCCTGACTCACAATTAAGAGGAATTGTTTTGTGTTATTGTGGTTATATAAATGTAATGTGTGGTTCTGTTAGTTAATACAGGAGTGTGCCTTAATGTACAGCAAGTGGAGAGCGAACTGTGTTTTGACTACTGCAAAGAAAATCTGTTTTTGAAAAGCTAAATGGCAGCAAATACTGGATGAAGCAGAATATTTACATTATTAAGAGATAACATTTTCAACTTGGGAAATTATAACTCATCTATTCCCTTTTATTTAAACTTTTAGACTGACACGATAACAGATACGAGGACAGAGCCACAGTGCGTGCTTGTTGTGTGTGCTTGAGAGAGCAAAAAGAAAAAGATAGGAAGGGAAAGAGAAGGAGGAACATGGAGGAACACGGCATGAAATGTTCATGACCTTCACCCGAGACGTTACATGCCTGATCCTTTGACCTCAACCATGAATGGCTGAAAAGGTTTCCATTATTCTTAACCTTCAGCTGCACAGTATGTGGTCTTATATTTGTGTGTGTAAATATTGTGAATAAAAAATTAAATGGTTTGCGGGTTAAAGCTTTCTATGAGATGTGCATTATAGGCAAATATATGTTCGCAAGCGTCAACACAACCAATTAAAATGCTCTCAAACTGCCAACAAAAGCCAGAACACGATGTTTGTTTCTCAAAGCGAAGGCAAATGTTTTTCAATTTCTGAAAGAAACGGCACTGTTTGACCATGAAATGTATTAGCACAGAAATGCACCTGTTGTCGAAGGTCAACAGTGTCAATGGAAATTCTTGACTTGTTGATGGAGTTGCTGAGGCCAGGTCACTCTTTCACTACCCTCTGTACAATATATACTCTCCTATACACTTTGCAGTCCATTAACAACTCCATCACACATTTATAGAGTAGCATTTATATCACCTATCGTTCAATTGTTGGATTATTTTTACAAATACAATTCATTTACATAGTGCACAGTTAATTTAGTGCACAGTTACCAAAACGGTGTATTTTAAGTGACTGTAATTCTAGTTTGTTAATACATTAGGATACAACATGTTAACATGTTTTATTCTTGGGTTATTATTTTATTTGTACCGTCATATTTACATTTATATTATTGTTATTTCATGTGATATTTATACTTATTTTGTAGAATATTTGTGGGTATTTGTGTGGGAGGGGGGGGGGGTGTTGAAAAATGTAAAATATTCACACTTTGTATTTTGTATTTTACACTGAATGGATAACAAAGCTAAGGAAATACAATTTTCAAAAACAGCACACTTGTTATGTGTGAATGTCACTTCGCGGCCCGATACAATTTGCTCAAGGCATTCTTTATCATCAGTATGAGGCTGGGCTTTAAAGGTCACCTATTGTGCAACATCCACGTTTTCATTTATTTTCTACATCAACATGTGTCCCCTCTTCTTCTTGTCTCTTCTACATCAACATGTGTCCCCTCTTCTTCATGTCTCTTCTACATCTACATGTGTCCCCTCTTCTTCATGTCTCTTCTACATCAACATGTGTCCCCTCTTCTTCATGTCTCTTCTACATCAACATGTGTCCCCTCTTCTTCATGTCTCTTCTACATCAACATGTGTCCCCTCTTCTTCTTGTATTTCTACATCAACATGTGTCCCCTCTTCTTCATGTCTCTTCTACATCAACATGTGTCCCCTCTTCTTCATGTATTTTCTACATCAACAAGTGTCCCCTCTTCTTCATGTCTCTTCTACATCAACATGTGTCCCCTCTTCTTCATGTCTCTTCTACATCAACATGTGTCCCCTCTTCTTCATGTCTCTTCTACATCAACATGTGTCCCCTCTTCTTCATGTCTCTTCTACATCAACATGTGTCCCCTCTTCTTCATGTCTCTTCTACATCAACATGTGTCCCCTCTTCTTCATGTCTCTTCTACATCAACATGTGTCCCCTCTTCTTCATGTCTCTTCTACATCAACATGTGTCCCCTCTTCTTCTTGTCTCTTCTACATCAACATGTGTCCCCTCTTCTTCATGTCTCTTCTACATCAACATGTGTCCCCTCTTCTTCATGTCTCCTCTACATCAACATGTGTCCCCTCTGTGGAAAGAGATTCTGAAAATGTTAGGAACAAAGATTCTCTCTCTTTTTGATCCATTTCTATAAAAACCTGTCTGAAAATGAGCTGATCAGATTTTGGCCACTTTATGATGTCATAACGATGTTTTGTCTTGTGTAAACATTAGCCAATCACCAACCAAGGTAACCCCCCCCTAACCAAATATCTCTCAGAGGGGCGTGGGGAGGGGCTCCTTATTTTCATCTAAAGTAACAGACAGAGAATCAGCACTTTTGAAACAGGGCTGAAACAGAGTGGATTATGGGTAATGCTGCAATGATCTGTTTGGTGTTTCAGCCAATCAGAGACAGGCTCTGGATATATCTGAGACCTATATATTGATGAAAAACACTATAATAGGGGACCTTTAAAGTACCTCCAATGTGAACCCATCCACACAGAGTTTCGATCCACACACAGGCATCATAGACACATATCTAGGACCTTCGTGACAGTACGGGGCCCAGACAGAGACCAATTACAAAGGGGTTTAAAAAGTCATTAAGAAATTAATCTTTGTGTCACAGGAGAGTGGAGGACCCAAATCCAGGAGATGGGTATACTTCACACAAAATACCTTTATTTTCAGGTAGTCCAATCACGGCAAAGCAAGGCAAACATAACTTCACATCCTGTTGCATGACATGAATTAATGTTTTAAAAGATTGACATCAACATGATGTTAACATGGTTTGCTTCAAGAGTCCTGGCAAAATCTGATTGGTTGAATGGAATAGTGTGTTACTAAAGTAAAGGAACAAGAGTGAAAAGTAAGGTTAGATTCAAAAGAGTGGCAAAGAGACCCTTTAAATGTATAATAAAAACCTGTGAGTACCTCACAACGTGCAAGGTTTTTATTATGAATTTGAAGTCTCAAGTCCCATTCTGATTTCTGACTCCATCCCTGATTCTAGAAAGCTTCCTTCAGAGTCACAAAGTACGTGAAAACTAATTTTTTCATAGCTTGAGACAAGTAAACCAACCCTAATGTGTGAGATCAGGGTAGTGGTCCTTTAACCCCAAACTATAGCTATAAAACGTAATAGCTTGCCTGCTTGCTTGGGGACCAGTTTTGTGTCCTTGAATGGCAGTTGAGGCCCCCTACTTGTGTCCTCACAATGTGGGTAAAGCAAGAACACACACACAGCTGGAGGCGTGTAAGTCCAGGTCTCAGGGCTATAACTCATTTCACATCTGTATGTGCCAGGTAATGGTTGGCTACTTTCTCTCTCACCCTCCTCTTCACCTTCCTCATCACTCACTCCCCTCCATCCTCCCACCCCTCCCCCTTCATCCGTCTGTTTCCCCCTCTTCTATTTCTGTCCCTCCACTTCCGCCCGGCCGAGCGGTGTCTCTTCCTGTCTTCTATTTCTGTCTTGCTCCATGTCTCCCCCCTTTCTCATCCTCTCCCCCTGCCCACCTCCCCCATTTCTTGTCTCTTTCCTCCTTCTCAGGGGTCCTGTTCTATTTCAGAAACCCTCTTCCAACCTAGTTTTATGCTTTCTTTAATCCCCCTTTACACTTTAACTGCTCGTAGGGATGTGGAGTACAGATTTAGAGGCCTTCCCCACAAATCTTTTTTCTCTTCCTCTAACTTTTTGTCTCTGTGCTCCATCGTTCACTTCCTCTCCCCCATCTCCCTCTACTCTCCTCATCCCCTTTGTCTTCACTAATCTTCTTTCTCTCCTCTCTTGACATTACAAAGTCATGGCTGGCCGGTGGGGCGGTTAAGAGAAGCTTTTGACAAGAAGTTTCTGAGAAGCAAACACACTTTCTCAGCGAGGAATTAAGAAGACGGCTGCTTATCCACACTCAACACTTCTCACTCGTATTTCCTCTTCTGGAGTAAACAACTGTGAGTCTCCTCTGTTCTGCTCGTGCTATCTGCCTGCCCACTGTGACAGGCTGTTGGACAAACACACACACTTACACACACACATGCTAAACCCTCTTAGACATCCCATAACACACCTGTGGACAAATGATTACATTTGAGGTTCTTATCTGTGTGGCAACCTGTTGTTTACTTGCAGAATCACTTCACATCTTAGCGCTATTTGAATGGCAGGCATCACAACCCACTGTATTATTAAAGGAATACGTCTCCCTCGTGATGACCATTTGTATATCAAATGCTCATCCCATTGTACCTTGAAATCTTGAAGAAAAACATGTTTTTCTCGCATGCCTTCACGGTGAATACAGAATCTAAAAACTGGAGAAAACTCTTCACTTTTCTGGTTTCAGAAAGCGTCCTTCAGAGCCACATAGTGCGTCATATACTTGTTTTTCCACAGGCTGTCCTTGTGGCAAATAAGCAGATCCTAATTGGTGGAGTGATCCTTTCACCAAAAACTTGTGGGGACCATTTTTTTGTCCTCAAATGGGAGGTGAGTGCTCCGATCAGTCTTTGTTTCCTGTTCTATTTTGAAGAGTGTTCACCCATGCCATGTCTGTTTATACTTACTGGCCGTTTCTCAATGTCGAGTATACCTGCTGCAGAGCCACTACTTCAAGTATACAACGTCATTGAGTTGAATGCTGGGCATTTAACAGGTCCTTCGGCGCCACTCGATGACGTAGTATACTTGAAATAGCAGGTTTACTCGACATTGAGAACCGGCCCCTGTTTCTGTGTTTCCCCTCCGGTTTGATAACCTGATTCTCTTCACCGTGTGTTTTTGTGTTTCAGCTTCCCTCCCCAGGTGTGACTAGCCTTTGTGATTAGCCTACTCTGTTTAAGTTCTGGTGGTCTGTTGTTAGTAATGTTCAGATCCTTGTTCTGTCTTATGTGTGTTGGAGAGTTTCTCGCTTTTGTTAAACTCTGCTTTGACATTTCACCTGGAATTAAAGGTATTTTGTTGTTCGAACCTTTTCCTACATTTTTTGTCCATTCTGCTCTCAACCATAACAGTGAGTCCCCCACTACCACATCACAACTAACTGATTATTGAACGAATATTTCACCCTCATAATGACCATTTGTATCTCAAATTCTCCTCCCGTGGTTACCCTAGCCTTGAAAAGACTTGTTTTTCTCACCTGCATTCACGGTGAATAAAGAATCCCAAAAAATGTAGAAAACTCTTGACACATGGAAGTTAATTTGGGCTGCATTTAACAACAGAAACAATTTTTTTTTTATAATGAAAAAAACATCTGTTTTCAAACTCACAACTCTCAGAGCATAAAGTCTTATTTATCCAGTCGTATACTCACTACTTCACAAACACATGCATTTACATCTGAGTATGTAGGAGTGTGTGGACTTTTGTGAAGCACTTTTCATGGACATATCTTGAATTTTTCCCTTGATGTTTTGCATTCCACATCAGCTCTAATTATCCTCCTTAAATGTCTATATCGTGAACGTGTGAGGGTTAGGGTTAGGGGTAATGTTAGGACAGTGTCAGGTGAGTGCCTCCTTGACACAGTCTAGCATCATTAGAGGCTGATAAAGTGATTTACATCTCTCATACATAATTAGTCCTGTGCACACACACTATGGGCTCAGAACAGTCTCATAATACACACATGCACACAGAAGTTTTACATATGTATTTTTGATCCACACATATTTGTTTTCCGTTTAAAACCTCTGAACCTGCAAACACAAACCGCTTTCTGTGCACGGATCGCTGTGCATTCGTGTGTGGGTTTTTTGAGACTCCCCTGACGGTCAGCCGATTCGTACTTGTAATTTTTTCTATCTATAGCCAATCAGATGTCTCCTCAATTCTAAGCCAATCACATGAGCGCGCCCCCACGAGGGTAGATTTCTTGCGTTCATGACGTAGCGCTTTATGTACGCATTTTGCGCAGTCCGGAGCTGACAGGTCCATGGAGCCTGACTGCAGGCGCTAATCTCAGGACACCTCCACTCTCAGTACATTGCCACTTTCCGAACAGGAAATGCACGCAAATACAAGCCTTTATATTATTAAGGTACAGCGCCACTTTCCGAACCATTGATGAATGCTTGTGTGTACACAAAAACGGCAGGCAAAACCGTTTTAAATGTGTGTTTCCTGTATGGCGAATACAGCTGCTTTATTTATGCAAATAAATGTCCCCTCTGTGGGACTAATAAAGGTATTCTGATGTCTGTATGAAGTTGTTGTGAGTGTGGAGGGAGCAGCTACAGGTTAGCTTAGCCTAATCGATCAGTGCACTACGAAGCCAGTGCTAGACAGTGAGTTGTCAACGGGGGGAGCCCCGCCGGTCATTATCGGCCGATATTCACTCTAAATAGTTTGCTCGGTGCTCTCTATAAAGGCCGATCAGGAGAGCTGGATCTGATCGATATTGACATAAACGCGAGTGAAGTATAACCGGACGCGAGAGAGAGATCAGATCAGCTGCTGAGTCTGACGGAGACACGCAGCTCTGCATGATCACCTGATGCTCCGCCCTCTGTTTAGCGAGCTGACCGGACTGCGCAAAATGCGTATATGAAGTGTCATGAACGCAAGAAATCATACCCTCGTGGGGGCGTGCTCATGTGATTGGCTTAGACTGGAGGAGACATCTGATTGGCTATAGATGAGAGAAATTACAAGTACGAATCGGGTGAGCGTCAGGGGAGTCTCAAAAAACCCACACACGAATGCTTAGCGATCCGTGCACAGAAAGCGGTTTGTGTTTGCAGGTTCAGAGGTTTTAAACGGAAAACAAATATGTGTGGATCAAAAAAACATATGTAAAACTTTTTTCTGTGTTTGGATTTTATTTACATGTATATGAAACGGAACACATTTGTGTGTGCATTGAAAAACACAAGTGTGGATCCGGAAATACAAGTGTGAATCCTTTTGCACATCATGAAATACAAGTGTGAATCCTTTTGCACATCATGAAATACAAGTGTGAATCCTTCTGTGTGCATGTGTGTATTATGAGACTATTCTGAGGCCATACACACACACGCACACACACACACACACACACACACACACACACACACACACACACACACACACACACACACACACACACACACACACACACACACACACTAACACACACACACACACACACACACACTACACTACACGACTACACACACACACACACACACACACACACACACACACACACACACACACACACACACACACACACACACACACACACACACACACACACACACACACACACACACACACAC
>NW_011342081.1:199256-214081 GCF_000735185.1 Notothenia coriiceps
TCTCTCAAACACAGACACACACACTCTTAAACACAGCAAACNCACACAGCAGAGGACATGTCAGACATCCTGGCTTTCTGTCACAGTCATGGCTGAAAGCCTGCAGTCCTCAGGCAACGCCAGGCAGCCATGCTCACTTCTCACAACCCTCTGCCAGGGCCACATAGCTGTGGACACACACACACACGCACACACACACACTAAAACACAGGTTATAGGTATTTACAAATCGTGTAACACTACCTTTTGTTGTGCGCGTTATATTACTGCAATTGTGTAACTATTTATTTCATGTTGCAGTGGTTTTCGTGAATATGTGATAATACATAGATAACTTAACCATAACCCAAATGTAACAATCAACCAAAATAGATATCTTCATTCCTAAAGAAATACTTCTTATTATAACATATTTACAGTATAGCCTTCCTAAACAATTTGAATGTATTAAATCATCCACCTTAGCTTTATCAAATGTTGGTTTTGGTTTATTATTGCAAGTATTATTACATTTGTTAAATGTATATTGTGTGTAAACAGTTCATTTCCATTAGCAGCAGATTGTTATAAAATGTGACGACTTAATACACTTTGTTGGGATATGAAATGTGTTGTGGCAAAGCTCCATGTTAGTATGTAAGTATGTGTGTGTTGACCTCTTCAGGGCATCATCTAGCTCCATCTGACTCATCAGGCTTAACATGCACATCGCCCCGGCAGCAGCATGCCTGACGTGCTGACTGCATTTCGCTGCTGTCAGACATGACACAGCAACACCAGTCACTGCCAGACCTCACAGCTGGCTAAGCAGTATCCGAGGTGCTATCATCTCTGCGTTGTCACCAGTCGTTCATTGTCTAAGCTCTGTTTAAGCATCAGAGGCCCGCAGCGATGCGTCCCGCTAGTGCTGCCTTTTAACTCAAATGTAACACGGTGTCCTCCGCCTCACCCCCACCGAGCTGCGACTGGGAGGCAGACACAAGAAGCAGCCGAGTGCTTTCGAGAACTGGCAGGTCCTCAGTGGTTTTTCAGCCAGACAGAGAAATGGAGCCAGGAGAAAATGAAGAGAAAGATCTCCGAGGAAAATGACCCCGCAATGAGAGAGTAAAGAACTGTAGAATAAAAGGGAGAGGACAGATTGATTAAGAAAGATTCATGGTAATGGGCGGATTGTCCTTCCTGGGTTTTCTTGGTGGATAGCTGCCATCTCCATGTGAATGGCCGGGCTGATTAGCCAGACAGACAAATGGGTAGATCGTGCATCGCTACGGCCCCAGTGGAAGCTCCTAGAGGAGAACCAGCGACCAAGGGGACCCGCAAGAAAGATGATCATGTTCAAAGTTTAGTCAGAACCCCGGGGCGCACTAACTTTCTTAATTAGATGGCAGTTTGGGCTGAAACACCCCCTCTCTGACTGAGGCAGCAGATTGAGAAGGTGTTGGTCTTGGAAGAGTATAGACTAAACAGTGTGTGTGTTTGCTTGGCCTCGCTATTTAATTAAACATTTGCATGAACA
This sequence comes from Notothenia coriiceps, assembly GCF_000735185.1. NCBI lineage: Eukaryota > Metazoa > Chordata > Actinopteri > Perciformes > Nototheniidae > Notothenia > Notothenia coriiceps. Next base: position 200,773 of record NW_011342081.1, read on the forward strand.
GAATTGATTATATTTAAAATATTCTGTCTTGATTGGAGTCACATTTTAGGAAATACAAGGTTGCATTACTTTAAAACAATAAGCTTGTTCTGTGGATATGTTTAATGCCAACGTCATCATGCTAACAACAATGAAAATGTTAGCATGCTGGTGACTGAAAGTTTAACAAAGTACAGCTGAGCTAGCGGAAATGTCATTAGTTTTGAGGGTGTTTGGTCATAAACCAAAAGCACTGGATATGTGTCTATATCCTGAGGGAACCACGACTGCCTGTACCAAATCTAATGCTGGAGACATTTCACTCTGAACCAAAAAGGTTAACATGCCCATGGCGCGAGTGAAAAAAGTCAGTGAGTCATTAGGTTTCCTCCTCTGAGAGAAATAAATGTCCGTACACAATGTGTGGCAATCCATCCAATAGCTGCAGAGATATTTCAGTGTGACACAATGGTGGACATTGGCAAACATGGCTATCTCTAGGGTCACAACACTAAATTCAAATAGCCAAAAGCAAGAACACAGACACTGAAAAATGACTAAAACATGTCAGATTCTATCAGTGCGTAGGAGCACCACTGAATGGGCCAATTCTACAATTATCAATCCAGTCCACACCTCAACTTCAGCTGTTCATATCATGCCCCCAAACCATTGTCTGAATCCAATAACAGACATCCAACAGATTGTATTTATTTATTTTTCAACTTCAACACAGGTGCTTCTCAATTTTGCTCTGGCTAGACCTGATAATATAATAGATAATATCCTGAGTTCATAGAAGTAAACGGCTAGAGACGAATATATGAAGCAAAGTGTTCATTAATCTAATCTGGTTCTTTTTTTTCAATAATATAATCAAACAAAATTAGTAGTAGCTTTGACATTGACTAAAATATGTTATTTAAAAAAACACCGATAATGGTATTTTATGTTTTTTTGTTGGCTATGACTTTGTACTGAATTAAAAATGTTTCATTACACGGCCTTTGTGTATTTGTCGTGCATTAAATGTGCCCCTCTCCTCAAATACCTGATCCCCAGAAGCTGCTAAATTGGTCTAGAACCGCCACCTGGGATTTTGCAGAGTTTTTGTAACATTCTCAAAATGCAAACATTGTGCTGCCAATCCATCGTTTTCAGGAGTTTGAAACCTTGATCTATTTTCAAAGTGTCTTCAGTTGGTTGTGTTGAGCATAAGGCGCTCACTGAAACTGTGTGTACTCCATAGTTATACTTCACGTTGTCAGTCCTGGCCATATGGCTCACTGTGAGGCAGTCAGGACTCTATAAACAAGGAAGTTCCAATCATGCATTCATATATTCAGTATATAAACCTGATGTCTATTTGTGTGAATGCTCGTTTTTTGCTCATGTCATTCTCTGTCTCTTCCACTGTGGTAATGATGGTGGGAATCCGGCTGGATAACAGCGTGTGGGAAACAGTAACCCATTCAGAGTTGAGACGTCTTTCCCAGAAGCCCCCTGGAAGCTCCACCAAGAAAGAGACGAGGACGTGGAAGGAAGGACGGCACACAGGAAGTCATTACAATCTGCTTCGAGATTGGTTTGACCTCCGCGTCCACCCCCTCACCACTCTGCCCAGAGCCTGACTGGACATAACAGATGTTGGTGGAGGCGGAGTCAAGGAATGGAGGGGGGGGGCGGTGATATGACAGCTGTATATTGTCTGTTCACGCCAGCCATTGTCTGAAAAGGCAAAGGCAGAAAAAGAGAAGAAGTGGAGGGAGAAAACAGAGAGGGAATTGTTGATGACTGCTGTTTGAAACTGCATTTTGTGCAGTGCTTTGGCAGAAATGCCAATAATGGGATTGAACTAATGGCAGAATGAAAAGAGAGAGACAGAGCTGAGAGGAAAACAGAAGAAGAAGTGAAGATAGAAGAAGAAGAGGGAGAGAGAGAGGCAGACAGGCATTATGTGGAGTTTCTGTCTGCTCTCTGGACACAAGAGCCCTCAGAAATAATGGATTTTGAGGCACTTCAAGACATATTATATAAAACCTTCTTTCCAATGCCCATTGATAATGGAAGGTCAAAACTGTTTCAGACATATATTTAATAACATAGTTCTGAAGCTACGTTTCTGAGCCAAGCCAAGCCGTACGTCTTAATGTTGATCGCAGAATGTTAACACAGCAGTTTTTAGTGGACGTTCAGCAGAGTAAAAGTAGCTGAACTAAATTGTAGACATTTTCTGTTCCAAGTAAAAGTCCTACAACATAGTGAAAGTCCAAACATTTTGGCATCTGAATATAATTAGAAGATATAAAGGAAAATATGTCCCATTTCGGGTCTATTTCGGAACAAGATAAGATAAGAAAATAAGTACTTTATTGATCCCAATTTGGGAAATGTTGCGTTGCAGCAGCATAAAAAGACAAGGCATTGCACATTAGTGAAATCAAAAGACTAGAAATAAACAATCCAAAAAGCTGGATTATAATTATTGATGCATTAACGTGTTCGTCACAGCTGGCAAAGGTGGTGCTAATTTTTATAATTTTGTATACTGCTGCTGTACTGTATATCTTAACAAATGAATACATCTGTTAGATACAAAGTAGAAGTAAAAAGTAGCATTAACTGATAATACTCAGGCTTAAGTACATCAGACTTGTACTTAAGTAAAGTACTTGAGAGAATATTCTTAGTTACTTTCCACTACTGATATTAAGTATAAATAAATAATAGGGTGAACATCTGTATAAATACAAATTGGTAGCCATGGTTTCTGGCTTTTTATATGACTTTATAAACTGTTATTTGTTTTATTTGGGTGATTTCTTTGCTTTTCATTCAAAGGCGAAATGCTTAAGGACATGCAAAGATTGGCCAGTAAAATAAGATTTATAGGCATTTATTCTTTTGGCTGGTCCCTGCAGAAGGAGTATACCAGCGAGTGTTTAAAACTGATGAGGAAGAAGAAGGAAGGCAGGATTAGCAGAGTGAGAGAGACACAGACAGATGGGCAAGCATACTGGATGGTGGACAGCCAAGGCTGACAACTTGATATAGGACACAGAAAAAAAATCTGCTCGGTCAGACAAGAAACCCCAAAGGCAGAGGAGACATTCACATCACATCAGCAATATCAATTCACCGAGAAATACAGAAAGCGAGGCATATGGACAGATAGGGAGGGAAAGTAGATGAGGAGAAGGAGAGGGAGTGATACTTCTGCTATTAATGCTAAGTAGAAACCCAAGTGTAGAAACTCATTTTCCAAATGGCTCACTGCTTCAGCCAAGGGAGGTGGAAAAGCCAGCAGGGCTCCTATCGATGCAGCAGAGGTCTGGATAGATGGAGAATGACACAGCCAGGCTTATCCCGAGGGGAAAAAGTGACGAAAAATGTTTCCGAAAGCAGCCGTGCAGACACTGGTTTATACCAACACTGACCTACAGCACACAATTAGGGAGGAGGAATGACAGCAGTTGTATTAGAAGCTTAGTCAGTGTATCTATTTTACAAAGAGTCTGGAGAGATTATCGCCAGGCCACGTTACGAAACTCAGTCTTTCACTCACACACACACACACACACACACACACACACACACACACACACACACACACACACACACACACACACACACACACACACACACACACACACACACACACACACACACACACAAGCACACAGAACCACTACTGTTGAGGTGGTGCCAATCAATATTTCTATAATAACTGTGAAAATAGCTACGTGTCAGGTCAAAGGTGTTAGTTGTAGAGACAAACCCATGGAGAATTACAACCTGACTCTGCAGTTCCCTTTCAGATCTTAAAGAAACCAGCATGGCCTTGATATTTGTAATAAAGAACAAATATCAAGAAAAACCGAGACGTTGACAACACATCTGAAACAAACAAATGACCACGAGCCCTGAAACCTAAGAGAAAAAGACTACCATTTTGATATTAACTTCTTGAACTAGCCACACCATTATTTATATGAGTGTTTTATGGTCTGGTTAGGATGTGGCCAACTTAGATAACTAAAACGTACTAAGGTAAGGTTTGTTTAAAGGGGCCATATTCTGCAAATGTCAGGTTAATATTAGTATTTTGTGTCTCTCCTGTGACATGTCTCCATGCTTTAATATTTGTCTCATACTGCCTGTGCTGCAGCACCTCTTTTCACCCTCTGTCTGAAACCAGAGCCCAGTCAGCTCTGATTGGTTAGCTGGCCGGCTCTGTTGTGATTGGTCAACCGCTTAGAGATGTCCCGCCCCTTAGCCTATCAGGTACAATGTGTTGGAGCGCTAGCCAAAAGAAGCACGAATGTTACCTTTACACCTTTTCCACTGAAAATCAGTTCAGCTCGAGATCTGTGCTGGTGCTTATTGGGTTCACAAAGTAGTTCTAAGTGCCAACTGGTTGCGTTTTCCAACTTCGCGTTTACGCCGCTGACTTTCTCAGCAACGCCGCTAACAACAAAACAATGGTGGACTGCGTCAGGTCGATGCTCATATTGATTTTAATCGTACAAAGCCGGATTAAATTGAAGAATGACATCTCCAACCGTATACTCTTCTCCAGAGTGCCGTGGTTCATTGTTTACCGATGTGGTTCAGCGGCATCCTGGCATTTTGTGGTGCTATTTGTTCAGGTCACAACCAGAAAATTCTAAGCAATTTTCACCAAAAGCTGATATTTAGAGAATCTTTAGGTGTTATCATTCATCATGTTTACCCAATAACATATTGTCAATCATCACTTATTGCTCAACCTTATCCAAATAAAATCTCTCTCGTCAGATATCAGCAGTGATGAAACTTCTGCAGATGAAATGCATGATGGGACTTTGCCACACAGCCTTATGGTACGTCCACACAGCGGCTTTGGAAAAAGCTTGCCGGCGGGCGTGTCTGAAGCTCGACCAACAACCAATCACATGAATCTCCCGCCCCTGACACACAAGCAGCGGTTTGATTGGCTAGAGCTTGTATTGGCATATGATTTGATTGGCTGACGCTTCCACCGAAAGCTTCAGAAGATTCAAAAGTTGAATCCTGAGATGCCTAGAAATCTCCGCTTTGCTTCCCACAATGCAGTTTGGCGAAAAGTGAGGTAAAGTGACTCCACCCCATTCAAAGTGAATGAGCAGAAGCGTTGGAAGATTTTTTTAACGCTGCTGTTTGGACGTACCGTTACGGCTCCTACACACGGCGGCGTGCGTTGTCGCTTGCCGGCGGGGGGGGGCTGAAACTCGACCAACAACCAATCACATGAATCTCCCGCCCCGGACACACAAGCACGCGGTTTGATTGGCTAGAGCTTGTACTGGCATATGATTTCATTGGCTGACGCCTCCGTCGAGGCGGCAAAAGTAGAACATTGCTCTACTTTTGCAGCGAGCACCACGAGAGAAGCTACGCTTTGCTCCCACAATGCAGTTTGGCGAATCTTGACGTCACCCCATTCAAAGTGAATGGGCAATAGCGTTGAAGCGGCAATGCACGCCGCCGTGTATAGGGGCCGTAATAGTCAACTTACTGCTCACATCTCTTCATCTCATTTTATTGCACACTTTATTGAACCATTTTGTCTCATTGCCACAAACTAAATAAATCCATAGAGAGTGAGAAAAAGGAATATTCTAGATGTATTCTCCCCTGCACTTTTTCGATCTGTGTCTTTCTGCTCGCCGAATGCTTCCCGACGCTGGCCGCTGGTAAGATTCAGGTGTTCATTTCTGCCTCAGGTCTAATGCCAGGCAACAACATTAAATATTTACAACTACATCTTCTCCCCTTCGCCAGCAGTCTGAGCAAACAGCCCACTAGGACAAACATACTTCAGAGACAAACATACAAAGGAAAGGTTAACCTGTAATGTACTTCGTATTGCAAACCCACACTCACTTGTAAGGTACGTTGTGCACCCACAATGAAATATGAGACTTACTATTTCTAGGTTCTATTAGAAAAGGAAATCCGGGAAAATACTGGTGTCTTTTTAGATTTAAAAAAAAAATACAAGTGAGTAATAAATAAGTGGGGTTTATGATTAACACCTCATTTGTATTTTCTTGCCATTTTTCTATTAAATTAGAGGCTTTTTCTGAGCTTTCAACATAACCATACCACCTTGTTAACTTTAATTTGTAGTTATAGGGTCCTCTTGTAAAACAAATCACTGAAAATGCAGCTGAAAACCAGTTTAAGAAGAAGAACATGACCCTTTATTAATCCCCAAGGGGAAATTCAGTTTTCAAATTCAGTTTTCGACCAATCCACCAATCCTTTTGGAGATGAAATGTGATTTATTGTGTCTATAGTATACAGTTGACATGTTTGCTTTTGTTGCAAAAAGGATGACAGAAGAATAATGATACTACTCATACATCTGTCTTTTAATTATTTAATAAATTCAATATGTTTTGCTTATAGCATTCGGCCCATCTGCATTTCCAAGAACACTGCCAACAACAAACACAAAACAATTCGGCCCAATTATGAAAACTCTCCTGGAAACTACAATTGAAAAGTGGATAGAGGACTACATGTATAAAATAAGAACGTTAAATGTTCTCTTTAAATGGAAAAAGTACCAGTTACATTACAGCATGAATGTATTATGATGCTATGTTTTTCAAAGAGCTTTAATTGTGTGCAACTCGACCATAGAAGTGTTTAACTAACACAGTTTGCTAAGAGAAGTTTTTGACAGCACAAGTAGCTCAAGGATTTACAAATCAAATCAAATAAATCAAACAAATCATGGGCATCTCCATATTTGATGCAGAAATGACTCGTCTGTGGGTCAGCGAAAGAAAACCTGTAACATTAGAAGGCTGTTGTTTAAAGTATTTTACCTCGTGTGTGTTTTACAATAATTCTGCCATAAAAGTGTAAAGCTAACCCAGTTTGATATGGGAAGTTGTTTCGAAATGCATTTCTGACTTGACACAAGAGTCTCCATATTTGACTCAGAAATGACCACTTTTCCAGGGTCAGCGTCTGGTGCAGGGCTTTTGTCTGGGAGCTCTAAAAACTTCCAGCAAATGGAAAATCAGGGCATAAGTTTGAAGCAAGCATTATTCCAGTATATGCAGGCATCTCTATGTGAAAATATGTAATAAAAATAGCAGAATGAACAACCGAGGTGCTAAAAGCATTGCTAACAACTAACAGCATTCTGAGGAGAGTTTAACGGGTCAAATTGCAGCCATTCACAGGAACATACATTAACACACACACACACACACGCACACACACACCAGAGCCCACAGCCCCGCCCATCTCACCACATCTCGGGGTGCCATTGTGCGGGGCCACTCAAGCAGGTAATTCACTGACAATGAATAAAATGAGATGTAATTATTGTGAAGCAGTCACTTGTTGAACAGGGCTGAATGGGCCGAGAAACACGATGCTCCCGGACTTCATTATTGCCGTTCGGCCGTGCATTTTACAGTAGCCAGACAGAGGTTGACGAATCGCAATCAAATTGTCTGCCCGCGTGTGAGTTAGTGTGTGAGTGTGTGTGTTAGAGTGGGTGGCAGAAGAGTGGTTAGGTGGGATTGAGGTGGGGGTGATTGGAGGGAGGTGAAAAATAAGCCTCTGGCTATCATCACAGGAAATGGCCTGAGAAATCCACTTCTCCGTCTCCCTGCCACCCACCCTCCTCTCGCTGTCTATCTCTCACGCTGTTGCTATCTTTCTTCGACCTCTTTCTCTTTCTCTGCCTCTTGAGCTTTATTTTTCCCTCCATCTCATTCACTTTCCATCACTTCCTTCCTCCACCCATTATCTGTTTCTGCTCCACTTTCTCATCCCCTGTCTCTCTAGACCTCTTTCTTTCCCCCTCCACGTGTCTGCTTAAATCTTCCTCTCCTTGAATCTCCTCCTCATTCTTTTTGTATCCCCTATTCTCTCATTCTGTCTGTGTCTGTATCTCCTATGCTCTTTCTGTATCTCGCCCTGCTCCCTCCGGCGTACCAGAACAGGTGGAGGACAAGCTGATAAGTCTCCGTCTGACACCCTCTCACCGCCAGCCATCATTTGCTCTCTGATCCTGTGTTAGTTGAAACACACCTATACTGTTATCTGTGTGTGTATACGTGGATCACAGCATATCTCTGCATATATGTGGCTGCATTACAGCCTGTAGAGATATATCCACCGCCTTTGAACTGCTCCCACAAAGCCAGCTCTCGCAATTCCACTCCATTTCATCCAGTCCTCTCTTGGTTATGCATCCGTCTTCTCCTTTTTTTCCCCAACTGTTTCTCTCTCGGCTTAGTGTCATTCATCTTAAGGCAGCAGTACCCATAATACCCCCACAGAACTCTTGTCGCACACACACACACACACACACACACACACACACACACACACACACACACACACACACACACACACACACATCACACCCTCATATCTCTGCATACTGCCTGGGCTGGATATGCAGAGATATGAGGGTGTGATGTGTGTGTGTGTGTGTGTGTGTGTGTGTGTGTGTGTGTGTGTGTGTGTGTGTGTGTGTGNGTCTGTCTCTCGTACATTTATAATTTTTCCGATCATTACCCAAACGCACTTACAATATAACACATCAAACGTAAAAAGAGCAATCTAAGCTATCACATCTATGCAGACGACACCCAGATTTGTTTTAAAATTACACCGGGAGACTCCGATTAGAACACTGAGCTAAGTGCATTGAGCACATCACTGACTGGATGACTCAGAACTTTCTCCAATTGAACAAACAAAAAACTGAGATCAATGTTTTTGGAGCAAAGAAGGACCGATTAAAAGTAATCACAGAGCTTCAGTCGGCAGACTACAAAGTAACTCACAAACCAAGAAATCTGGGTGTAGTGATGGACTCAGACCTGAATTTTAACAGTCACATTACAACAGTTATTAGGTCTGCATACTACCACCTGAAGAATATATCAAGGATTAAAACACTAATGTCGCAACAGGATTTAGAAAAACTTGTCCATGCTTTTATTTTCAGTAGACTCGACTACTGCAATAGTGTATTCACAGGGCTGACTAAAAAATCTATCAGAAAGCTGCAGCTGATTCAGAACGCTGCTGCTTGAGTACTCACTGACACTAGAAAAGTGGATCACATCACTCCGGTTCTGAGATCATTACACTGGCTTCCAGTCTGCCAAATAATTGATTTTAAAATACTACTGCTAGTTTTTAAATCACTAAATGGCTTAGGACCGAGGTATATAGACGACCTCCTCCATCACTATGAAGCCTCCAGGAGTCTCAGGTCTTCCGGGTCGGGTCTACTCTCTGTTCCGAGAATAACCACTAAACATGGAAAAGCAGCTTTTAGTTATTATGCCCCAACAATTTGGAACAAACTGCCCAAATCGTGCACGTCCGCTGAAAAAGTTCTTATTTTTAAATCCCGACTAAAAACGCACCTATTTGCCGCTGCTTTTAATTGAGCTGCCCATACTCACACTACAGTATGCCTTTTTAGTCATGTATTCTGTACCTGCTGTGTTTATTTATTTGATTTATTTCATTATCTTTGCTTATTATGCCTGTTTTTAAATGCCTTTTTAATAATGTATATATGCTGTATTTGTTCTTAAATGTCTTTTGCTTTTAATCTGTAAAGCACTTTGAATCGCCACGTGCTAAAATTGCCTTGCCTTGCCTTGCCTTGCCTATAATTAAATGTTTTTTATAAAGCAGGATTTAAATGTGTAGTGTATGAGTAGGGTGTGATTAAAAATGTCAGGAACAAATAAATACAGAAAATAATAAAGAAAATAATACTTTTATAAATGTGGAAGAAATCAAAAATGTAAAACACATTTAAACAAATTAAATGAAGCAGCAAAGAATAAATAAAAGCAGGAGCTCCAACAAGCTGTTTAGGACAGAGAGTGAATACACATACTATATACAGAGATGCTGTATGAGAAACCAATGCGATTTTAGAAATGTGAATTAATATGTATTGTGTTTCTACAAACTTTATTATTAATATAACTTACTTTCTTGTCAATATTTGGGTCCAGTCCTTTTGTAGAGATTGGTTTATCATGGTAAGCATGACACATGAAGAAAACTATTATACAGACGGATTTCAGTTTTTAATAACATACTTTTATTATATTTTGCTGTACTGTTGTGTCTTATTAGATGGGACATGAATCATAAGTAAAACAGATAATAAATAAATGTATTGCTAAATCTACGGTCATTACCATTTATGTATTTCTGTGTCTGTGTGCTAACAAGGTAGGAGGTCCTAACCTCAGTCTGAAAGTCTGAGTCGAAACAAGTGTTTTAATACAAATCAAATTATGCATTTTCCTATATCCCAGATTTAGGTCAAACAGAATTTTAAATACATGTTTAGATAAAATGTAGCATGTTTTAAAATACGATGATGATAATATCTAAAATGTAAGGTTACATGTTTATATTTATGTATAAATAAATTCATTTATTGATATCCATATTTATTCATTTGTTTCCGTATTTATTTCTTCCTTTCTTTATAATCATGTCGTGTTCTGTCCATAGTTTATGTCCTCCACATTCTTCATTGTCACTGAAAAATAAAGAACATTTCATTTAAGTTTCCAACAAGTAGTAAATAAATGCTCTCCATGTTCGTTTCATTACTAACAGACAGAAAAAAGTATAGTGTCAGAAGTGGGATTCGAACCCACGCCTCCATTCGGAGACCAGAAATCCCATTTACAGGAAGGTGTTTAACCTTGAGTCTGGCGCCTTAGACCGCTCGGCCATCCTGACAACTGTGCATGAAGGCAGAACTACACATTATTTGAATGCTACTCTGAGAGCTGTGGTCCCGTTAATGTTTTTCAGGACAGACAAAAGACGTTTTAAATATCTTATCAGCTGGTGTTAGTGGCACAGAAAAGCAAAATGGGGTTCTAACATGTACTGTTAGCGTCTGAGTTAATAGTAAAATATATGTTTATGGAAGAATTGTACTCGGTTTTTGTCTTTCCAAGGGATTTGTTGACTGAAAGTAAAGTATACACTAATCCAAGCTGTATCCAAGAGTCCTGAGAATCATTACTGTTGTTTTATCATGTATAACTAGTTGATGTGTCTGGTCGTATTCCTTTTACAGCAATATTATCTTGAACACGCCCGATGTCGTCCGATCTCAGAAGCTAAGCAGGGTCGTGCTGGGTCAGTACTAGGATGGGAGACCGCCTGGCAATACGCTGTACCGTGATCTCTTTTTCTATCGACTTGTGTTTTACAAAAAATTAAACATTAAGTCTGACAGTATTTTGAAAATAATGTTTAATATACATTTGTATGTTTATAAAATCATACGGGTGTAATCTGAAAAAAAAAAAAAAACGGTTAAATTAAAGTTTAAGATTCATGTAATATCTAATATACTGTTAACAGGAACAACACCCAAGTAAAAATAATAATAATAATAATAATAATAATGGTATGTACAAAGTCAGCCTTAATAGACAATAATAGTATAATATAATATTTTTTGTATTTTTCACGTTTTCCAATATTAACATAATCCCTACAAACTGAACCAAATTATTGGAAAAATAAATTAGGTAACATCAATCATACATTTCGTTTTGACATACATATGAATTCACATTAGGGAAGATTCAAATTCACATCGATTGTCTGGTGCAAAAGGTTTTGTAATTCTCGTATATCACCACCAGAGGGCAGTGCTCCCTCTTCTATGGAGACAGGACTTTGAAAACCAGAGCCAGAATAAAAACTCCAATTGTTTATTGGACTTGTTCCGTAATGTAATTTAGTGTAATTGTAGGAGCTTTATCCTAATACTAAAGCTACTGTGTGGTTTTTTAACTCCCGCGAATTACCTGGTTGATAAACTGTGTGGGTAAGATAAATTACATTACTTTTACTTTTACTTTTATCCAAAGCCACTGAAAATAAGTGCATTCAACCATGAGGAAAAAACGTCAAAAGCAAGAATCCTGCAGGTGCATTTCCCATCTATAAACCCAGCCAGATGAAGTGATGCTGCATTAACTTCCCCTGACGGAGCCGACACACGGCGGCGTGCGTTGCCGCTTCAACGCTTCTGCCCTTTCACTTTGAATGGGGTGACGTCACGATTCGCCGAACTGCATTGTGGGAGCAAAGCGTAGCTTCTCTCGCGGTGCTCGCTGCAAAAGTAGAGCAATGTTCTACTTTTGCCGCCTCGACGGAGGCGTCAGCCAATGGAATCATATGCCAGTGCAACCTCTAGCCAATCAAACCGCGTGCTTGTGTGTGTGGGGCGGGAGATTCATGTGATTGGTTGTTGGTCGAGTTTCAGCCCCCCCCGCCAGCAAGCAGCAACGCACGCCGCCGTGTGTAGGAGCCGTGACGGCCCGTCCTCACGGCGGCGTGCGTTGAAGCTTCAACGCTTCTGCCCATTCACTTTGAATGAGGTGACGTCATGCTTTGCCGAACTGCATTGTGGTCGCTTCGCTTTGCTCGCGTTGCTCGCTTCAAAAGTTGAGCAATGTTAAACTTTTGAAGCTTCGACGGAAGCATCAGCCAATCAAATCATATGCCAGTACAAGCTCAAGTCAATCAAACCGCGTGCTTGTGTGTCCGGGGCGGGAGATTCATGTCATTGGTTGTTGGTTGAGTTTCAAACACGCCCACAGGCAAGCTTCAACGCACGCCGCTGTGTGGACGCTGCGTAAAGCCAAATCCTCTGTAAATGCTACTTACAGAAGAGATTTAATTTTTTAGCAAAAATGCAGTCGAAACAGGTGAGTTTTCAGATACCGTTTGTGTTGTTGTTTCAATGAAGAATCGGTAGGCGTGTTATCAGGTGCAGCAAAATACAATCCATTTATTGTCTATCGTTGTGCATAATAAAGTATAGTTCATATCCATCAACATTCCATTAATTCATTGCCGAACAAACAAATTGAGCAAAACCTTGCGCTACGGCGGTCAAAACCCATGGTCTTCCGGGGTCAGATACGACCAATCATGTGACACACACACCTTATGCACCTGTGCCCTGCAGGTAAAGAGACAGTGACCCCCTATGGCACACACAGTGAATAACACACAAGTGTGACAGTTTTCATGTCATGTTTGGGTTGTGAACTTTCATTAAAATGGTTTATAGTAATTATTGAAGTTAATTGAAGTAATTGTTTATGCTTTAATTTGCGGTTTTTGGCACCTGGTGATTATATATATTGTGGTGATTGACATAATTCACCCACGGAACTATGGGTTGGGGGTATTGTTCCGCACGGACATTTATTTTAACCTTACGTACTGTTTTCCCTCCGGTCTTCCTCTTCCC
>NW_011342081.1:214532-232015 GCF_000735185.1 Notothenia coriiceps
CATTAAAAAAGTCATTTCCTGCATTTTTCTACTGATAAAGTGTGATATAAATAATGTACAGGCTTTCACATTGCTGTAGTTCACTAAACAGAGACATTAACGACATGTTTGGTGCTGAAAATGTCAGAAAAAGTGAAAGAATGGGAGGTAAATATCCCCAAATCTCAAAATTGTATTATATTTTGTGTGTGTTTGTGGTCCTCTTTCAGTCGAGACTGTAGGTGAAGGATGCTTCAGGAAAAGACCAAACACTGGATGTCTTTCAGTCGCCAACATGTGTTTTCGAGACACTGATATTAACGGGGAAATCCTGCAGTACTCAAATGCCTCGTCTCTCTGTTCCCTCACTCATTTCATTGGGAGTGATTACCCATCAGCCCCGGGGGTGTAGAGGAAAGGCAACGTCACCCCCGGTCTGCACGTTGTTTCTCTTTCTCAAACACAGAGGACTGTTTGTATGATGCGATCACAGACACGCTGCAAACGGTGTACGCCAAAAGTCGAGTCCAGTGTCTATGGAGTGTCATTTTTATTTGTTATAGTTTGGGAAGATCGAAAATCGGTAGGGAAAGCCAGCTAAGTCGGTAGGCGGTAGAAACATGTCAAAAGCGTTAGAGTACCGTCCAAATCGGTAGGGTTGGCAGGTATGTTGACATTAAACATTAAAAAGATCAGGCAGTTCAGAGAGAATCAAAGTAAGGCAGGCAGGCAAGCCGCTTTGCATGACATTCTTCTGGACGTGTTTCATTGTGTTGATAGTGAGGGTGGTCACCACTTTTTTGACAAGACAGTGATGGCCATCTTGGTGACATGTGTTGTTGTGAGAGTCTGCGAGATGAGACCAGAGATGTAGTTCATTAAGCGTTTCACACAAACAAAATTGTTACTTCACAGTTTTACGACACATTTTAATTTTTTTGACTTGAAAAATTATCTTTTAAGTTGACAGACATCATGTGTGTAATTCGTGGCACAATTCAAACGGGATCGAAAGATAATCTTTCTCTCTCCATTGACTTCAATACATAATTTTTCCGAAATAAGGTCCCATGGAGCTCCCCCGGAAGGGGAGGGACTTCGCCACTCTATAGGGCTAGGGGATGTTTCCGACTCTGAAACTTTCCAAAGCTCGCACAGCGAATTGCTGAAGTCACTCCCACAACCAGTTTTCAAAGTAAACTTCCCTCTCTCAACTTTCACGTCGACATAGGAAATTTGGTAGGCATACAAAGCATGGTGAGACATACAAAACAGTACAGTAAACACAACAGGGAGTCAGCCATTTTGAATTTCGTTTTTGGCTAACTCCTACAGATTTAGTCCGATTTACCTTATATTTGGTCAGTTCCATATAGAGGGCTTGAGAATGAGAAATCAAAATCTTGAGTTTTCATGCAACAACCTTTCTGTGACGTGACAGCCGTTTTGGTCAGTTTCTCTATGAATTAGGAATTTTGCGACAAATTTACGCCGTGTTTTTCCAGATGTGCAAAAGCTAAAAAGAAGCCAAAGTGTATCTCTATGACCACAACAGTGTTCATTTTGGCAGCTATTTTTTATTTAGTCTTAGTCTTTAGACGAAAAAGCTTAGTTTTAGTCACATTTTAGTCCTTTTTATCCTTCATAGTTTTAGTCTAGTTTTAGTCGACGAAAACTCAGAACGTTTTAGTCAACTTTTAGTCAAAATGTTTTCTCTCTTTAAACCAATTCAGTTAGGCAAATACATGTATCTGAAATTGGAATCAATGCGACAGTATCAAGTGTTGAAATTTGTAAAGCACCATTTCACTCTCTTACTTACTCACTTTACTTGTGTAATATATAATATCATTAGGGTTTTTAACGGTACTACTACTCTTAAAAATATGTGTGCACACCGCTGCAGCGTGTCTGTTAGGCCCCGCCCCCCGCACACAGAGAGACACAGGGAGATCGCTCTTCTAGAATGAAGAGAGTGGATAATGATATTGCAAGTTAGAAACGTAAGATGCATTTTGACAGACAAGACGGACAATTGGGGGAAAATATCCTGCATTTTGATTGTTCGATAGTCCACCATTAAAACCTTAGTCCCGTCTCGTCTCATCAACGAAAACCTAAATATACATTTCAACATAGTTTTCGTTATCAAGAATCTATTTTTAGCTCGTCCTCGTCTTAGTCATGTAAAAAAGGTCATTGACGAACATTTTTCGTCATAGTTTTCGTTGATGAAATTAACACTGGACCACAAGCTTTTCATTTTGCCTTTGAATATGGCCTTATATATGGATTTGTGTTAGTTTTAGGATCATTTAACTTGAGAATGTCATAACAAAAGCAGTCTCTAGTGTAACTGTAGGAGTACAACTGATGTTAAACGTATGTTGGATTTGTGACAGGAAGTCTACCAAGATTACACATATTTTTTTGCCAGCCTATGTCGTCGCAGACAGGGAACCTCTTTAGCTGTACAAACACAACTGAACTTGACCTTTCCACGAGATAAAGATATTGGCGGACAGGACAGGAAAGCCACCAGGTCTGGTCGGCAACTGTAGCTACAGTGGTTCCCTCTGTAGCGCCAGACTGAAGAAAAGGAAAAAGAAAAAGGATCAGTCAGGGTGTTTATTTTTCCTCCCAGCAGAAAAGGCCTTCATTGATGGTTTTGGATATATTGCCCTTTTAGAAGTACAGAGTGGTTTTGACCTGGCCTTTCTTTCCTTTTCCTCTGCTTCCTCCCCCTCTGTGTCACACCCAGGAGCTGGAGGGGAGCTTGTAAAGTCAGCAGCCATACGTTGTGTTATAAAAATAATCCAGGTTTTATTGGGTTTGCCATGGGAGGTTGGCATAGGGGGAGAATGAGGGTTAAGTGGTTATTCAGAACAGTTCACCTCTCTTTCTAGAAAGAAGTGAACTGTTATATACTGTACTGGCTGCTCCATACACACAGACACAGAGGAGCTATTGGGAATAACAGTGGTGAAGATGGAGCACAAAGGTAGGAGTGTTGACGCGTTTCCGTGTTCATGTGAGAAGGCAGTATGTGTGAATCAGCGTGTGGGGGTATTAACAACATGCTGGTATTTAAACTACTCCTCTAACAATGGGTCTTAAGTCTCCAGTCAGTGCCCACAGTCTGTCTGCTAATGGTACCAGTCCACTCACTAACCCAACAGGATGGAGACACTCCAATGGCTGTATGGAGAGCCAGGAGATGCTAAATATCGCTAAACAATCCTATGGAGCCCAGTATAAATGCCTGTAATCATCTCATTGTGGCTACTGCAGGAGTATCTGATAGAGATTTCCAGGGAGCTTGACAAGCCCTATTTGCAACGGCGAGGCAGATATGTCAGGCTGAACTTTGGGAACATCTCACTCAAGGTGGTTTTGGCTAAAGGTCATGGAATAAATGTGTCGGAGCAAGTTCGAACTCTGTCGAAGGCCTTTTCAGGGCGATACAATCACAGCTGCCTGCAGTCAGGCCCGCATGTGGCACCCGGCTTGAAGGACAAAGGGCTCTAGAAGAAATTGATAGATTAGAAAAGGGCACGGTAAGTCATTTGTCTTTTGTTTTCCCTATCAGAGGCCCTCAGTGTTGCTGTGTTGCCCGGGACAACATTATAAAGCATGAAAGATTGCCTTGCTTATGGGTATTTATGGCAAGTGTAAGTATTTCGACTGTTTTTCACGGTTGAGCGAGTTGCCCTTTAGGATTGCAAAGATGTCTCGGAAAGACATTCCTACGCCCCAGCTCTGGAGAATGCAAGATGTGGCAGAAGGCAGGGGGCTTTGGCAGCCAGAGAGAAGCTGAGTGTCTGTCCATCATTGTCCAGAAGTGTGGGGGCCACACGGGGTCAGAACAGTGGGAAATGTGCTCGCTGGGATGGGTTTGGGTGTGGGAGTTGGTAGCGGCTGTCTCCAGAATTCGAACACCGTCCACCCTTCATATCCATCTCCTCCCTAACAAGATGAACCTGTGAAATTAGCCAGCTGAAGTGGGTAGTTGTTACGGTGGCAGAGGGAGCGCCGTGACACGGATGTTTGTCGAGAATTGGATTATGGCAGATGGCTTTCTGAAACCTCAAACCAGTGTGATTAGATTTTCACCGTCGAACACTGATTGAAGAATGATTGCATTAGATGACAGTGGGTGGAAAAAAACACTAAAAAAACAAGACAGATTTGAACAATGTGGCAGGAAGGTAATCCTCTCTGCCGTGTGGCTTTCACATCGATGTCTTTACCAAGCCATTGTCCTCAGCGATCAAGAATAACTCTCAATAACATCTAAGTAATGTATACATGTTGCATTTCTTTCATCCATATGCCAGCTGTTACATTTAGGCAGGGCATGTGTTGGCCTTTTGGTTCAGTCCAACACTTTGACCCAGACTGGAATATCTCAACAAATGTCTGCTGAATTGCTTTGAAACTCAGTTGAGAAATCCATGGTGAACTCTAGAGATATTTCACAAACTGAAACTACTAGATGGATTACCAAATAAAGTACATACAGTATAATTATGGTTTCCAGGCAATGTGTTCTGATGAATTTGGTTATCCCCTAATTATTCCTTTTGCACCACCATACTTTTCTAATCGGTAGTTTTGAGTGTCTCAAATTGTCTCAACATTAGTAGATGGATTGCTAGGAAATGTGGTGATGGCATTCAGGGGAAATGACATCACCATCAGCCATTACGAATGTACTTGTGTTTGAACTAAGATGGTAGTATGATATCAGCTAACGTAAGAATGATTTGCAAGAAGTATAACCACATTGTTTCTCAATAATATACTACATTTGCGTACAGTATGAATATCATTTCTTAGTATACTGTTAATGTAGTATAAACAAAAAAATCTACATCCATTAACATTTAATACTACAACAAATGATACAAAACCTATGTGCTCTGCCGATTACATTTCACAAAAACAAATATTCCAAATAGTTTTCCAAGGACTTGATATGTTTTTGTTTTTCTACGGGATGCACAAAGCTCTTTTACCTCAATCCACAATTTCTTCTTTGCAGCTGTAAGTATTTGACATCGGATTAGTGTCCATCAGCATCGCATTAAAAAATCTGAGATTTCAGTCTGAATACTGAGTGTCTTGCTGCTTAGATTCAGCAAGTAGTATGGCTATGGCTATGGGACACATCATAAGTCTAGTTGTCTGATCATGCATTCAGTGGATGAAAAATGCACAGTCACAGAAACACATTCCCAATGCCGGAGTCGGTAGAGCTCGCTGTATTCAACATTCATGGCAGCTTTCTCCTTGAAAACAAGTGGACACAAATGATGTGCATTCACAGCCAACCACCAACAAGCCTGAGGCAGAAAATGGCCTTTTTTCAAACTGGCTCCATATTGTTTTACCAAGGCTTCTTAATTTTTGTATTCAAATGCTGGCCAAACTTTTGGCATCCCAAATGAGAGATCAAAATGCGGGCAAAACCAAAGCCTTTTCCGATGTATCCTTCTGCAAGAGAACAGAGCAGTGTAGGAGGTAAGCTGCCCATGTATAATTGCTCTATTTGCCTGTGTTTGCAGATGAGAAAGAGTCATCAGGCCGACTTTGCAGTAAGAACAGTGATGGAGCTGAGGAAAGGTTAGGCACTCGCTGCTGGTTATTATAGTAAGCTAGCTAGGGGCCAGGCGCAGCAGAAGATGGAGAAGGGAGGAGAGATACGGGGGTCCCAGGGGCCCCAAACATGCCTCCCTGAGCAGTTTTTCCCACTACACTGACAGGAGGCACACTCTCGCTTGGGGACGGGAGAAACCCAGCTTTTACAGTTTCCAGAGGAATTTAATAACGTCTTGAAGCCTTTGCATAAGACAGTAAATTAGCATGCTGTTATCCCATCAAGAGTGAAAGAACATCAGTGAGGCAATCTATTCAGATATCCAAATTGAGCAGAGATCCAACACTGATTTATAGGCTTGGCGACTTTGTGAAATTAGGTGAGGAACTCAGGGCTGAACCAGAGGTTTATCTCTGTCATCCAGCTGATCTATCACCCAGACTTTAGAGGAAATTAAGCTTTCTAGTGTGGGGAAAAGCACACTTTTAAACTCAACTACCTTGCTATGATTAAAGCTTTTCCAACTGCAGGTCAGATAGAAAAGATGAGAAATGTTTATAAAGCGTTAATGAAAAAGCAATGAATTAACGATTCATTTTTTATCTCCCTAAAACTGCTCTGATTAAAACCTCGCTTGTCGCTTCCTATCAACCCTTTAATGAATATACAAGTTGAATGAAATGATGTTCTGTTGAGCTGTAATTTCCTTCTTGTGTCAGGGGAAGTATGGAGCTACTCATCATATGGGGCATGCTTTAATACACTCGTCTCAATAGATATTAACCACTCGGCGATTGCAGAGGCAATGAAACATTCGGGCCATTCATTTCAGATGAAGACAGGAGATTTCTCCACTTCGCTCCACAAATGTTTACCCATGAAATTGCAATGAGATGAAATGTGACAGATCAGCAGCGGCTGAAAGCAGTTTTCTGTCAAAAAGCTAACGTTGCGAAAAGACCTTTAGATTGATTATGACAACTTCGGTTCTCGGCCGCTTAGAATCACACTCCCATTGTGGGGTGTTAAAACTATTCATTACTTTTCATTTCAATCTTTTTATGATCCAGCTGAAGGTTTAGTATCCTAATTCTGTTATAAGGTCAATTCGGAATACTTAAATGTGGCTCATGTCTGTCAAATATTATAGATTTCTATTAGAGAAAACCATAACATTTGAATAATTATTATTAAGACATTACAGCTTTCCAATGAATGTCTTGCACCTCTAACATCCTCCACAAGCGACAGCAGACTTGTGCAGTACATTTTCACACCCACCAAAGCTGAGAACTTCCCTGTGCTATTAAAAACTCCTGCTGATAATGAAAGGTAAATGAGGTAATGCCTCATATTGTCTGTTCTCCAGCTATAACCGTGCCCCCTATAAGTCTCAGCCAAAGTAAACCCAAAGTCTCACGGTGATGGAAAAGTCAGAACAGAGCAAACAGAGAAGAGCGGCGCACAGAGAGCTGAGGCTCATGGGAGACGACCTGTGCTCTGCCTCATAATGACACTCTACCCCACTTTCCCACCACCTGCCCTGCTTTCTACATCTTCTCAGAAATGTGCTAAATGATATTCCTGCTGCCTAGGTACCATCAGTTCTGTAACACGTACGGTCTGGAAGTGAAGCAAAACAATGATTTAACATCCAGCGGTTGAGGATTTCTAAAAGGACTTTTTGTTCCTCCTGCCTCAATGCTGAATCTCTTTAGGGTTTAGTTCCCATCAATGCAGGCAAAATCCCTCTCTCTGTTGTTGCCATTGGAAGATTGACCTGAATTGTGAATCACTGGAGATAATCCCTCCTACGTTTACTATATGAAGCAGGATTTCCCGTGCCAGCCTCACACAGAAGCTAACCGTGTGGATTAAGCATCAGGTTTATGTCGGCTCGCACACTCAGGACGTTTCTATGTGTTTATCTGAAGTGTCAGGGCAGCAGAAGAACAAATGTGAAACAGGTGAAACAAGACAACTGTATACACTACTGAAACTAAATAAAGCAGGAGAAAACTAAACTGAAAAGGGCTAAATACACCAACATAATCTATAAAGCGTGAGCAGACAAATAAAGTAACCAATAAAGTGAGCAGACAATAAAGTTTCAATAAAAAGTGAAATCCCCAAATAGCACTTGATTGAATGAGAATGGGCGTTGGCGGGTAAATTGTCTTGCAGATCACAGAGTTAGCACTTATTTCACTTGTGGCAGCAACATTAAAGTGTGTGTCTGATTATATAAAAAGAGAGTACAGAAGGTAGAGCTGCTTAATTAATCGTATTTTAATCGCAATTACGATTTTGGCTTGCAACGATTATGAAAACAACATAATCAAAATAAAACGATTATTTTTTTTATTTTATTTTTTTTATTTAATTTAATTTTAATTTTTTTTATTTGTAATTGGTTTTTCAGTTCAATTATACTTAATGTTTAGGATAATCAACTGTTAAAAACAGACCGTTCACATTTATTTTTTCTCAATAAATGGATGTTTTCAAAGTAAATGGATAATCGTTTTTAATAATCGTGATCTCAATTATTGACCCAAATAATCAAGATTATGATAATTGCCATAATCGAGCAGCCCTAACAGAAGGTAACACACTGTGAATGACTTCCATTAGCTGCTTTACACATTGAGATGCTTCGCTAAAAACGGTCGCTATAGCATCTAAAATCAAGCAAGTCACAGTCTTTACTATTTTAATATTCTCTTCCCGTGTTGATGCCGGTAACAACACCAAAGTCAGTGAGAAAAGTTATGTTTGAAAAGAGTTTGGATGACCATGTGTCCACCCATCATTTATCCCTCCTTGAGGAGAACACCAATCAGTGAATTGGGAGTAGGTATTCGTTTGGCGTAAATGTAAACTGATAGTCTTGATTTGTTAAGGAAGAGATCCTCTAATCTTTTTCGTAAGAGCATACAATACAAAATATTAATACCTAATCCAACAGGGGGGAAACTGAGAGCCACAAAACTCACAACACGTAAGTATTGTGGCAGACAATAGGAGACGACAGACACATCTCAAGGTAATACTAAGGAAGCACAGCGGCGTATAGCTTCATCATGTCAGTGCGGAGGTTTAAGTACATCATAAAGTGAGAATGAGTGAAGCCAGAGGTGAGTTCAGTCTGTCCCACTTGGCTCACTTTATGAGTTCCTAACTCAGTGAGGGAGGAACATATCCCAGCGGCTTTTTGGCTCCGTTTGCATTGAGTTGGTGACACCAATTTTAACAGCCTCCTGTATTCAACCTTTTTTTTTCATCAGTGTTGCATCTGACAAAGAAAATATTAATAAATTGCTATCCCCTATGAAAGTGAAGACATTCTTCTATGCTACAAGCAATCTTTTCCGCCACACGTTCCCGAAGTCTTTGGTCTGATGGTGAGCTACTTAAAGGTAGGGCAGGTAAGAATGGAGAAACCAGCTCGAGTGCGCTAGAAATTGAAAGTACGCAGCCGAAAAAAATCAGAATTCCTTACAGAGCCCCTCCTCCAACACACGAACGCACACATGACCAATGAGGGCACGAGATAAGTTTGTGCACAGATGGAAGGCTGACAGGCAGGTAGGCCATCCAGTTACTTTAGCCGGGCCGGCTCAGATGATTGGTCGTGCTTTTTACAGTGCCACGGCTTCCACAGATGACATTTGTTTATGCATTTATTGTCAAAGCATTTAATGTATTCATTGCTGTCTGGATGTTAAGAGCATTCCATGGAATATAACAAAAACTGTTTCTGAAGTGAATTACCTACCCCACCTTTAAGCCTTATTCATCCATAAAGGGTTAACTTTCTGTTAAGCCCCAAAGACCCCGCCGGCGGGGCTTTTTTTTCAAGACACTGTGTCTCAGGGCTTCTTAATATTTAAAAAACTATGAATGTGTCATACCATCCTATCGGGAAGAAACTCAGCTAACTGATGATATGAACCATTTTTACCGAAACAAAACACAAGTGTCACAAGAAGGGTCTAAATGAGCCGAAAACATGCTAACGCACTTAACACAGAACTCTAGGTATAAATCGATCAAAATACTTATCGGATCTGCATAAACAAGTTTAGCTTACAAGCTGGGATTCCAAAGATGATAGAAATATAAGTATCATAACTGAGCGATCAGAATTCGCGACATGGGAAGCAAATACAGACAACACACGACGTAGCTTTAGGTAGCCAAACTTGGAGGTATGCTCACCTTTTGCTGTTATTCTGATCAAAAGTTGTGTTCAATGGCATTCAAACGAGAAAAACGCAGCTGAAGATTAATCCAATGTGTCTGTCACTTTGAAAAAAATATTGATAATCCATCATTCAATTTTTATGTCCAAAACTGAGTTTTCATATTAGCTGCTAATGATAGCTTCCAGAGTGTATGACAGCTTCCTGTTTTGGCTACGCGTCACTCTCAGTCCTTATTTGGTAACGTGTGTGTGTATGTGGAAGTTCCCCTCGATTCCATTGGCTCTAGCTGTTAAAAAGAGATCAAGATCAAAATCGACCAAGGGGGTCAGAGATAGGTCAAATCCACCCAAATGACCCCAGAAGTGTTTTTCTTTTTGCTAAATCTCTCTCACTTGTTTTGCATCAATTTTGATACAGGATACTTATATGTTATAGTTTGGATTCCTAAAGCTTTTAGTCTACTAGCCCATCATTCAAGGGTGGTTTTCACTATAAGTAATGTTTTTTTTTGGACGGACATAATTTAAATTGTTTTACTATATATACAAATACATGGAGTAGGAGTAATATATATTAACATCTTGTTTCGGATTACTAAAGAAGCATGTGGTTTATTTAAAGTCTTTATAATTTTAAGATGATCTATTAAAGCTCTTCTAAAGC
This sequence comes from Notothenia coriiceps, assembly GCF_000735185.1. Taxonomy (NCBI): domain Eukaryota; kingdom Metazoa; phylum Chordata; class Actinopteri; order Perciformes; family Nototheniidae; genus Notothenia; species Notothenia coriiceps. The sequence continues at coordinate 224,982 of NW_011342081.1, forward strand.
AAAATGCATCTTTTTATCCTCTGATATTAATTTCTTTAAAAAAACATGCTACTGGAATGCTGTAATTACTGGCATATCCTTGTTATTGTTTATCAGATGCAGAGAGAAACAGAGTAAGCGAGAGCTGCTGACTCGCTATCAGCCGCTATCTTTCTTTGCCGCTCTGTCAGCCATTAGCCTATAATTTATGCTTTCACACTCTCAAGGCCTTATGCTCAAAGCAATGGCATTGCTGTGTTCGAGAAAGCTTTCGCTTTCAGCGTGTTGACGGCTGTACATTGACTGATAAACAGAAACGCTGACAAATTGAGTGCTCATTCACACCCACTGCAGGTGTTCGAACAAAACAAAAAAAGGGAGCAAAAAGCACTCATTGGAGCGGAGGTGCAAATTAAACCGCAGTGCAATTTGACGGGAAACATGATACTTTTTTAAAGGATAGAAAAAAGACTGTAAATGTGCTGTAATTATAGACATTTTGGACTGTCACACTAAAACTAAAGCCTGAACTGAATAATTAATATAATCGAATATGGCAGAATCAGAATTCCTTTATTTGTCCCTCTACGAGGAAATTACCATTATTACAACAGCAGAAGTACAGTGCAGAGAAAGTAAAGAGAACATATCTAAATATAATCTAATAACCAAAGTTAGAGTTACTTCTTTGACAAATGTAAAGTTTCTGAGCCTGGCAGAGAGACTGCATTATTGTCCGATAATATGGATTTCTAAAGTGAGATCTGAGTGGCTTTCACAGGCCTGGGGGGCATTACACCGGCTCAGCATAAAGGAAATTGAGAATGAGAACAAGTAAAAACACCATATCAAGTTGTTCGGTGCATTGAGACTCTTATTTATTCATCGCCGGCTGCTGAATAGGCAGCGCAGTAGGCCTACATCAATAACAAATCGAACTGGAGGTCAGGCATGGAACTTCACACATGGCTGCCTCTTCTTAAAATATAGTCTATTTTAACCAATTTAGGTAACCAACCCCTGCAAATTATTTTCATCATAGTGTTTCATTTTAAAGTGTTATTGACTGGGATAGACAAAGGGAAGGTCAAAGTCTACTTAAGATTACTCTCCTAACAAATGCTTTCTTTTTTATTTGAATTCCTAGAGGGCCATATTCCCCACACTAAGCACCGCTTTCGAGAACGAAACCCAGATTTCCCCACACGTCTCTCTTGATGTGGCCCGAGGCCGTGCTACTTCTTCTTTTCATCACTGAGCTGTTTTTAACTCGCTGTGGAATGAGAGTCCGACTCTAAATTAGTGTCCTAAATTCAAAGTCATTAACTCTCAAACCAAACCGTTCTGTGCCACAGCGTATATGACCCGATGTGTGTGTGTGTGTGAGATTACAAGCATTATAATTCAGCCTTGTTTATTTAGTAATCTGTCTGTGTGAGGATTTGGGTTACTATCTTCAGGAGGCATGTAAATGTAGATGCCGCAGACAGTTTAGGCATGAGGCGGTGCCGAGACGGGGTGATAGACATACGCTAGCAGACGGCAAGTTAAAGTGCTGAGTGTATTCCTGACAGCTGATCATATTCGAAGATGCTTTGGCCTTGTCTTCGGGACTCCAGCTGCATCAATACTGAGACAAAAATAATGTGCAATATTTTCTGTGCTAATCCATAGAGATTATCATTCTAATATTTGCCTTCTAATCTGCACACTTAATCTTCATCATCATAACACAGTGTTTTTGTCTACTCTGCTCGGGATTTACATTTTCATTTTTATATTAAGCCTCTCCTATAGAGACTGCACATTCATCATAAAAGCAGCAAATCATATGTGGAGCTTTATCGATAAACATGTTGTTATTCTCTCATGGAATGTATTCCGATAGTCTCAGATTATGTATTTATTTATACTTAGAGCAACATTGATTGAGAAATGTGTATGAGTTTACATAGAAATATCGCTTGTATGCACAATAGGCAACTCCCAGCATGCACTGAGGCAACGAACTGGAGGACAAATGACTCATTGCATGTGTTCCTGTGTTTACTGCACATTCAGATTATGTTTTACATGGTGTTCAACAATGTAGACATTGCTTTCACAATACCAATGTAGTTACACAGATAGCTATTAAAGGGGCATTCCACCAATTTCACACATTTAGTTAGGCTCACAAGTCACAAGAGCATGTGAAAACAGCTGGGTAATGTCTTCGGTGGCTTTGAAAGGCTTTTCAAAGTCTGAAAGAATAACTCTGATGACATCAACAGGGTTATATTGGCATGCGTTAGAGACCCAACATTTCAAACAGAAAGCCTGAGTAAAGGATGAATGTGTTGAGTTTGGAAGACGTGTAGGATTCAGTGTTTGTGCAGCTTGACCCATACTGGAGACTAAGAGTAATTATATTTGAACCTCTGCTGCTGGTTTATAACTTATTATTTGTATTACATTTTAGTCCACCAAAAGGAAAGTTACACAGACTTAAAATAAAAAATATTTGCGAGATCTCCCATCCTTTTATGATTTTCCCTGTCCCTTCCATTGAAGCTCAAACATCCTTGTCAAGTAACAATAATCATAACATCAAAATTATGATTGTGTGACTTTAATCTGTAATTTGGTATTTGAACAGCTGAACGTTTATATTGATGGCAGCAGACAAATAGCAATTTATGAGTAAACACAAAAAACATACTCAATATTATTAAATACTTCCCCACGCAGTTTCAACATGTCATGTCAAGAAGTCAATTTCGATCTGATTATTGCTGTCTCAATGGGCCAAAAAATGAGTTGCTATAAAAGTTACATTTGGTGAAAGCTTGATCTAAAAACATTTTGATGTAATAAAGAGATAATCAGTTTTGCAGGACAATTTTGAAGATCCGGACCATATATTAGTCTAAATGTCTGATAGACTGGATATAAACACCTTGACGTCAAGTTTGTCTGTCGACTTATCCGATCCCATTTAACCAGTCTTGGGGAGGGAAAATAACTCTGGATTTAGCGAATACCGCATTAAACCGATTTGAAAACCTAATCATTTAATGGCTATTCAAGTGTTGAGACTTTAGGCTGATTTACCTATAAAAACATAAACATATGAGCAGATTTACAGACATTTCTTTCTCATTAAGTCAATGAGAAAAAGTAATGTTAGCCCAAATTCCATTAAGTGACATACGCGGAAGTTGTAGTACCACCATTTGGCCACTACGACAATTCGCTCAAACGGTCGGCACACTTTCTAGAAGGCTTGTGCTGCTGCCGGTGGGTGTAGGCGAAATAAACCTCCCTGATTGGCTATTCCGTTAAGGAAAAGTAAGCACGAGAAGAGAAATGCAAGCTAGGAAAACACACAGACAACTAAAGTCACACGTTATACATCCTCGTTACATCTCTCTCTAATATACTACTACTAAGCTAAGTGTTTACTGAGAGTGGTGTTAAAATATTCGTCAAATGCTACTTTATTTTGAATTGTGTACACCTGCGTTTTCCGGTTGAATTCTTGGAGAGTTATTTCCTCTCACGCAGGCGCAGAAGTACGTGTTTGAAAGGCAATGTTTTGTAGTTTTTGCGGGTTGCAGGTTCAAATGCGACTTTGTAGACAAGACACAGGAAACGTGAGGCGACACAACAGTCAAAACGAGTTCCTTAATGTTGAGTTGGTGTGTCAGGGCCTTAACAATGCTCTCTTTTAAAACCAGGCCACCCTGTTCCCCCAGCCCCGTTAAGAAGGACCTCTCGGGTCAGACCCCAGGTTGGAAGCACTTTGCCAAAAAACAGACCTTCACTTTCACACAATGCAACGCTCCTAATCAAGCTGTGTAATGGCTGCTGGGGGCCCCTCGTCTATGTCGGGGCCCTTGTTCAGACACTAGTGGGCGGAGACCTGTTTGCGTGACTTTTTTTGAAATCCTCCCAGGTCCCTGCTGCGATGCGTACTGCAGGAGGAGGCGCACACACGCTGCAGCATCACACACACACTCACACACATACACACACGGCATTTCCAGTGGAGATTGGCACAGACACGCAGCGCCACGGTATGTGTCGGTACGGACTGCTGAAACTTCAGCGCACAGAGGCGGATAGGCTCATCTAGCTCGTCCCAGATAGTGGATTAAATTCACGTTTCTTTTCTTTTTTCCTCTTCCTCCTCCTCTTCCTCCTCCTCCTCCTCCTCTGGTTTCGTGTTACAAAGCCCTGGGAGGGAGTTGCGCGGAGAGCCAGTTCCTCTGTGTAGAAACTGAATGACAGGATCATGGCTTAATTTGCCTTATAGTCCAACCTTAAATAAATACCAATAGGACATAAGGAAAAGAGAGGAAAACCAGCGGGCGAATTCATCTGAAATTGATGAGCAATGTGGAATAATTTGTAACTCAAATTCAGAAACAAATCCGAGATAACGGTGAAAGAAAAAGGATACTGGATCTGTCGTCGGAGCGGAAAGCGCAGGACGCGGAGCCCGTAAACATCCTCACCATCCCCGCTATAATAAGGTAAATGTAAGCCCTTTATTTGTCGTAATGGTGGTTGCAGCGGCTGGATTAAAAGTAGACGAAGCAAGCAGAGGTGCAAGACATGATCTGAAGTCTCCGGATCTCCAACTGTTGCCCCCTTTTCTTAATAGGACGCCGCCAGACACAATGCGTGCTTTGGACGGGGGCTTCTAGGTGTTGCAGGGTTTTGGGGCTCAATGCGATGCAACTTTATCTCCATTTCTCGCAGTGTAAACACAGCGCACTGCGGGCAGGAGCTGCTGGAAGAGAATCAACTCCGCTGGTTCTCAGTGTTTCCTCAGCACTGCTCCACATCACAGCCCTTTAGGGAAACTGTAATATCAAACTCCTGATGTGCTGAAACATGCCATGATTATATCTGTGCACTCCAGGGGCAAAAGCAGTTCGTATTTCACTTTTTTCCTGTAATATATCTTTCAGTTTTGCTGATAAACTTTTAGGAAGCTTGATAGTGTTTTCCCTCTTCTATTGCATCAATACAATATAACATTAATACTCCTTGCTTTGTGACTTCTATTGACCACCTAAAGACGAGTTAGGGAGATTTTCCTCAATTAGAATGCATGGTTTTAGACTTTTAGCGAGAACATCAACAGAGCTCGAAATAGCTCATTTCATCACATAGAAGTTATACATGACAGACTTGCTACTTCTATTTCCCGCTTGCTCAGCTGACACTCTAAAATTAAGCTCTAACTGTGACAATAATCCACTGAATTGAGATATTACTTTGGAGTACTTTTCCCCCCTCTGATTCCCTTTCTGCTTTAATGAAGTAAGTATTAGCTTCAGTTGAGTGATTATTGTAATTACTGAGGAGGAAGGCAGGCTGGACAGTGAGCAAGGATTTGAAAAAAAAAAGGTGGTGTTTGGTTCGAGGGGGAGTGGGGGGTCTGCTTGCTTTTCCTTGTCTTTTATTTTACGAGGTGGATGGTGCCACTGCCAGTTAACTCTCAGACAGCACAGGGGGCGTACGGCCCTGCGGAATAAAGACAGTTGTGGGAGAAGTGGAGTCATGTTATTGCCACGTGGGATGGAGGATGACTTTATTTACTGTGCTTCAGGATCCACTTTCTGCCTGTGTCACTCTCATAAAGTTTCTTTTTCACGAGGTCAGCGCCGGGTGGATTGTGCGTGTCACAGTGTTGTTTGAAACGATGACTGGTAGAATTCAGTGTTGGAGCAGGGAGTTGACATTTGCAGTACAGAGAGATGTAGCCGGACATAATCCCACCTCAAATTCACTTTGCTCCCCTTTTTTAATTTGTAAAATCCAGTTCTTGAGACTAGACATAATCCTTGATAGGTAGAGAAGATTATACAAGACTGGTGGTCTACTGTAGCTCGGTTGTTGAAGCATTCTTACTGACATGTGCATTATTCCCAGTCTGAAAAAAAAGCCCTGAAAATCCAGTTTTATCCAGGGGAGTTGCAACAAAGCCACACACACTAACACACACACAGACACACCAAAACACACACACACATGCTGCAGCCCTCTGGCCCCAGATGTTAATGCCTCCATTGAGAGAGCCACAGGACTCCTGCCGACTCGATCTCTTCATTGTCGGACAAACAATGGACTCCACATCCTGACAGCCAGCCTCCTTCCCATCTTCCCTCACACACTCTTCATGCTCCTCACACACACACGCACACATACAATTAACCGGTATGCAGTCATGCAGACAAAGGAGCACTTGCATCTTACATGCCCACAAACAAGCACGCTTGGACAGTCATTTCCTTACCTTAAAACAGTTATAACCTATGCTTGGTAAATATTGAGTTGATGTATTTAAGTGAAAGATAGAGAAATGTAGAATTTCTTAAGTTGAGTTGCTCAAAGCATTTGTGTGTTTTTATGGGTCTTTTCTTGGTGCTGTGCTTGACACTGCGGTTCACTTCAGTACAGGGCGATTACTTTCATCAAATGTACATTTTCTGGTTATTTTCTCCATTGAGTCATTCGTCTTTAGTCCCTAATATGTCTGAATACGTCAGTCAGAGTTTCCAACAGCCCGAGATAACTTCCTCAAATGTTTCAGTTTGTCTGACTCACAGTGTTCAACCAAAATATATTAATTGTAATATCATTTAAAGAAAGAAAAGCTGCAAGTGTACAATTTAGGAGCCAGAAATAACAATATTTTGTGTGTTTTTTTTAAAAAGTGCATCACTTTATGAACTTAGAATATATCCTGACTAAATATAAACTGAATCAATCTGCGTCATACTGTGTGTCAGCTCATCTTTGTGCATGTGTGCACACGAGTGACGTAAACTGTGTTTTGACACCAAAGGGCCAACATTGCATCATAGCTGTTACATTGTCACTGCGCCAGATGTCTGCTGTGTGGGTATGTGTTTGTGTGTGTGTGTGTGTGTGTGTGTGTGTGTGTGTGTGTGTGTGTGTGTGTGTGTGTGTGTGTGTGTGTGTGTGTGTGTGTGTGTGTGTGTGTGTGTTTAATTGTCATGTAAATGTGTGTACTGTACAATATGTGCTCCCAGACACAG
>NW_011342081.1:232050-238967 GCF_000735185.1 Notothenia coriiceps
CGCGAGCATGGTCGCGCGCCGTGCTTGTCGCCGCGTTTTGATTACGTCATCACAACAACACGTTAGGTTACCAAACTTATAGGTTCATTTGTTGTTGTTGAAGGCCTGGCTGTTACAGTCTTTATTTACACTGTTTTGTTGTAGGCCTACTGGCCTAGATGTTTATGCAGTTTTAAAGCACCTTGGCTTTGTTCTGAATGCACTTTGTTGTAGTTATCCTACAGAGAAAAGAAAATGCACTTGACTTGGAATTAATGTACTTTATGCATTCAGAAGTGCTGAATAAATGTTTTATGGACCCATAATAGTGATTATTATTTAAGTTAAGTTTTGCCATAATCATGTCTTTTTCCATAATCAGGTAGCTGAACAACATTGGTAAAAAATGTATACATTATATTATATATATATATTTCTATTAATCATTTTCGGCCCTTCGGCATTCGGTTTTCGGCCAACTGTTTCCTATTTTCGGTATCGGTTTCGGCCAAGAATTTCCCATTCGGTGCACCCCTAATTTGGTTTATAAGTCACCTGTTTGATGTCGAGTGCACATGAAAGAGGGTGAGCTTGTGCTGTCATTTTTTCTGTTGACCGTTTTGTCCATAGTTACTATGTTTTGATTTTGTTTATTAAATATCCTTAAACTATATTGCTTCAACATGGACTTTCTTTTCGAAAACGCCTCACAGTTTAAAGCCAAGTTTAGCCTCTCGGCGACTCAAATGTAACTGGGGATTGAGCCGCCACAACTCTTACAAGGTTCCCTCTGTCTGCAGGGCACAGCTCCATCACTGTCCAAACCTTGATCCTAATATCATTACATTCTTTAAAACATTGTCATGTCACTTAAACAGCAAGGGAACAGGAAGGAATATAAATGATCTTACAAACAGTATACATTGGTTTCTTTTTCCATTACGTTATCCACAAAGTTTTAGTAATGACACCCTAAATCAAACGCAGCATGTGGAAGATAGGAAGAACGCCCATATTGATGTTTGACCAAACATACAGGATATTGACATACGGTGCAAACTGTTTGTTGTTTTTGAAGCTTTCAATCACTATTGTCATGGAGATTTGTTGTCATGTGATAGTCTGTATGTTTTAGGGGGATGGTAGCCCACTTTCAAAGATGTTCTCTGTCTTTCTTTCACCAAACAGCACAGTGACTTCTCATTATAATAACACCAGAAGGGCTCAAGGAAGGAATGCAGATGTTACCTAAAGATTTAAAACACTGTAAATTGTCTTGTTTAGCAGTGCGTGAACTTAATGAGTCAGAACGGATCAATGACTGTCAGTTTGAGCTGAGAGGAAGAGTCCCAAAGTGATGTTGTGTTTGGTTCTCTCCGAACACGCAGCTCTGACATCCATAGTGACGCTCTGAGAGGAGGAAGAGGAAACCGTCTCTAATGGCGTGCATTCATTAGCCTACTTCTAAATCACTTGTTTTGATCCTCAGCAGCTGAAGTGTTATGCGTACAGTGTGACCTCGTTTTGTTTGAGTTAAGATGCAGCCAATGTGCAAGGAAGCTATTGGATCTTGGAGTACTTGTTGTGTTATCCGAGAGGTTCAAACGACACAAATACTGTACAAAATATATATTTAATGTGATGAATGTTTGCCCTTATTTACTGTTAAAGTAAAACCTTTAAAAGCTTTGGGTTTCAGAACAGTACTAAGCAGTTTAACGGTGCAAAATTCACCCGCGGACAATCAGTGTAATGTGTGAACCTTAGATGGACCCTTTGTCTTCCAATACAAGAAAATAAAGAGGCCGTTCCTTTGGGTCCAAGGATAGATCAACAGTTGACATCTCAATAAAGCTTCCCATCTTTCACGTGAACGTCATGGGTGCGAAGGGGGCGTGAGTCAAGGCCAAATGAGATTAGATCCTCTGGAGATTAAGTCGTTCGTGCAGGTGACCTTGGGAATTGTTCAATAGTGATTGAGTTTAAACCCAATACAATATGTTGACTAATCCCCGTGAACATGGCAACAAACACATTGTCTTGTCTTCTCAAACTGCTGATGGATATCTCCAGGGGCGCAGGTGAGACCTTTGAAATGGGGGGGACGAAACTGAGATAAATGATTTTCACGATATTTACTTACTATTTGTTTTACTATGTGTTTTGCAATCTCAAGTAACATTAACCGTAAGCTCAAATATGAAATGTTTCAAGATCTAATATAATACAATGTAAGTATGTATATATGGTTTAACAAATTAATTGGTATTTACCTTTAAGTGCAAGAAGGATCATTTATGAAGGCGTTTGAGGAAATAACAATTTAGAGGAATAACAATAGGTAAAAGTAATCTATATATTGCACATATATATATATGTGCAATATATAGATTACTTTTACCTATTGTTATTCCTCTAAATTGTTATTTCCTCAAACGCCTTCATAAATGATCCTTCTTGCACTTAAAGGTAANCCATGTCTCTTCTACATCAACATGTGTCCCCTCTTCTCATGTCTCTTCTACATCAACATGTGTCCCCTCTTCTTCATGTCTCTTCTACATCAACATGTGTCCCCTCTTCTTCATGTCTCTTCTATATCAACATGTGTCCCCTCTTCTTCATGTCTCTTCTACATCAACATGTGTCCCCTCTTCTTCATGTCTCTTCTACATCAACATGTGTCCCCTCTTCTTCATGTCTCTTCTAAATCAACATGTGTCCCCTCTTCTCCATGTCTCTTCTACATCAACATGTGTCCCCTCTTCTTCATGTCTCTTCTACATCAACATGTGTCCCCTCTTCTTCATGTCTCTTCTACATCAACATGTGTCCCCTCTTCTTCATGTCTCTTCTACATCAACATGTGTCCCCTCTTCTTCATGTCTCTTCTACATCAACATGTGTCCCCTCTTCTTCATGTGTCTCTGCTATATCAGCATGTGTCCCCTCTTCTTCATGTCTCTTCTATATCAACATGTGTCCCCTCTTCTCCATGTCTCTTCTACATCAACATGTGTCCCCTCTTCTTCATGTCTCTTCTACATCAACATGTGTCCCCTCTGTGGAAAGAGACTCTGAAAGTTTCAGGAACAAAGATTCTCTCTCTTTTTGATCCATTTCTATAAAAACCTGTCTGAAAATGAGCTGATCAGATTTCGGCCACTTGATGATGTCATAACGATGTTTTCTCTTGTGTAACCATTAGCCAATCAGCAACCAAGGTTAAAACAGTTCAGAGCTAATAGGCAAAGTCCGGGTTTGAAAAGTAAAGCCAATGGAGAAATGCTTCAAATAAAAGACCCCTTTTTAGGCCTTGCCTCATCTTGCAATGTTAAAGAAATTCATGTTACCTGTGAGTAGTTTTTCCCATATTCCTGCTGACAAACAAATAACAATTACCAACACAACACACTCAACTCACAACAAGATCTTAAAGGCTTAATTATGAGTGAAAATTAGAGAAAAAATAAAAACTAGTACAGCTCTCGAACTTGACTTTTTAATCGCTGACCTTTCAGGCAAGAGGCTTTCATTGTGAATTTATTTATTGTGGTTACCATTGCTGAAGAAGGGGGGGGGGGTCTTGCCCTAAATGACTGGAGGCAATAACTAATAATGTACATTGTTCCTTAATTGGCAAACCCTGAATCTGGGGGGTATAGGTTATTATGAAAATGAATATTACAGAAACCACTGACTGCAAATAATGTACTCACACTTCATTAGAGCTGGGAAGGCTAAGTGTTGAGGTCTAATTGTGACTTTATGTTTCTCGTTAGCCGTGCTATTAAAGAGCCATTTCATTTGATGGGTTCCTTTTTAACATTAAAGAATCTCCAGTTAGTTTCCAAATTAGCAGCTTCACATTTTCTATATTACTATCAAGTAATTGTTGTGTAAATTCAACAGAGAAATGGTTAAACATAAGCGTACCAGACTGCATGATATTTCAGATGTGATATGCCTCACATGAGAAGTTAGTTAGTTTTAAGGTTCCTGAGAACAATAACTTAAAGGTTTTAGAGTGACCAGGTAAACACCGCATCATCTCATATCATTTGGGTTTGACTCCACATATTGTTAGGGAATAATTAGGTATTCAACCTTCAACCCAGTTCATAATTTTCTCTCTTCACTGTCTCCTTTCCCATGGCATAGATCTACGGCCTTGGGTATTGCTGCTATCTCTCTTAAGGGGGAGGAGCTTGGGTATTGCTGCTATCTCTCTTAAGGGGGAGGAGCTTGGGTATTGCTGCTATCTCTCTTAAGGGGGAGGAGCTTGGGTATTGCTGCTATCTCTATTAAGGGGGAGCAGCTTGGGTGCATTGTTGTTGCCAGTCTATGACGAGCACAAGCCGCCATGAGGTAGTTTACTGTTCAGGGACGAAGGTTCCCTGGCGCACATTCTTTCAACACATGGACGAGAGCTCTAGTTAGATTCAGGGTCCATATTGCTTTAGTCTCGCTGATGAAGAATGTTGATTATTACACTCTGAACTAGTTAAAACCTGGAGCTGCAGAAAGAGGTCTTCAGAATTGGTTTGGCAACCGCTGTGTGAACTCGTGACACACCACCTGTCTCGTCAATTCTCCGTCCGTAACTCCAAATAAACCGTCAGTGTTTGCCATCAAAGCTCCAGCTCTCCTCGTGCCTCTCTCAGTCCTGACTCTCCATTGCTACAGAGTTTCCCTCACACATATTATTATAGTATGGCTTCCAAAAACAAGGAGGAGAGTTAAGTTATAAATACTGTGGTTTATTTTATATCAAATCCTGCAATTTTACAGCCTTTTTTCTTTTTGGTAAACTCTAAAGAAGTCTTTTACGATACCGTTTCCTCTGCTTTGATCGTTGGATTTTGTGTGATATCGGGATGTTACGAATCTAGCTGCGTCGCAATGTACATTTGGAGGGTTTTTAATAACAAAGAACACATTTATTTCACCGGGTAACTTATTCAAATCAGGGCTCTGAAAAATATACTACATATGCCACGTTACTAAGAATATTACCTCATTCACACCAACGCAACTCCGGTTCAAGCTCCGTGCTAGAGCTTTTCAGGTTCAGAACCGGCTCTTCGGTTTAGCTCCGGCTCTTTTCACACTGCCCAGAGTCCGACTGGTGCTGCGTCATTGCGTCATCGTTTGCGTCATGACGTAACCGTTTGCGTGCCTGCTTCATAAAGCCAAAGCGCGCGGAAACCCCTCACAGCTGACACTGACAAACAACAACAACAATGGCCGATTGTGCTCAAGCTTCCTCTGTACCTCTTCTGAAGACCAGATTCCCAGTAGGTAGCTGGTCTGTTCAGTGGACCACTGCTGCTTGTTAAGTTTCTCCATCGTTGTGTACAAACTGGATAAAACGCCGGCTTTTTGTTGTTGTTCAGGAGTTGATCCCGCCCCTGCCCCTGGCCCCGCCTCGACGTAAGCGTGACGTATGTGGTGCTTTTGCTCTAGCCGGACAATTTTTTGGTGCTTGAAACGAACCGGATTCCGGAGCTAAGAGGCTGCTCCGCTGCGGTGTGAACAGGAAAACCCGGTGCTTTTCAAGCTCCAGCTCCGAACCGGCCCTGAAGCACCGTTGGTGTGAATGAGGTACGTGGGGTTCATATGTGTGTAGAAAGCAAGCACCGCATACGTCACCGCTTACGTCGGATGGCGGGGGGGCAGGGACGATGATCCAACCTCTCAACGCAAACAACAAAAAGCCCTAAATCCGCCTGTGGTAATGTTGTCCATTTTATAGGCAATTAATTTAAGCTTTGTTTAGTTCCAGGTTGGGCAAAAGTTCATTTCAATACGCAAACGATGACGCAATGAGCAGCACCAGTCGGGCTCTGAGCGGGTGGGAACAGAGCGCGGGAACTGAACCGAGACACGGTCTGAACAGAAAAGACTCTAGGCACGGAGCCTAGAATGGGAAAAGCCTGTCGGTGTGAAATGGGTAAAAAGTCCAACAGGGGTTCTGATCTGGTGGGAGTATTGCTGTCTATTTATTCAGATGTAAAGATCCATATCTGCCGAGCATAGGATCATGGCAGGATATGTCACTCAACAGCACTGGGTCATGGTGGATAGTGAGGTAGATGCTGATGAAAAAGTATACCCTTCATTGTTGTCACCACTGTGTGGTTTCCTTTCTATACTATATTCAGTCAGATTTGATAGATGACCCTCTGCCAGTGGCGTTCTTTAGTCACAGGTCCCCTCCTGGCGAGAGGAGAGACATGTTGCCCGGCGTCTGCATGGGCTGTGTTTCGATCTATACGTCACGAAAAAAAATGCTGGTTGCTGACTGTAGCTCCTGAAAAGCGCCATTGATTCAATGTTCTCAAAGGACCTGAGGACACCCAAGGTAAATCAGGCACCCGGAGAGTGGATGGGACCCAAGTTGTACACCAGGTAGTGTGGGTTTCTTGGTACGACTAAAAAAAAAAATGACACGTGGAAGACAGTGAGAAAGCTCACTAGACTGTAAAGCTAGATCTTAAAGAGGCCCTATTGTGGCTTTTTGGGTTTTCCCCTTTCTTGGTCTGTCGTGGTTATAGGTGTTTGTGTGTAAACGGGATCTGTAATCCCAAAGATCACTTCCCAGAGAGTTCTTGCCTTCAAAAGTGACCATCAGCAATAATTTCAACTGATTCATGTAGCTTTCCAGCAGATAAGTAATGGTATCTCACTTATCACATCTTTTAAAAGTTACAAGCTTTTACTTAGTTTGTTCTGATCGATATACAAAAAAAAATTGCCCTTTCACTTTTTTTGTGCCATTAAAAGACTCAGAAACTCACATGGCTGACACAAAAGGCAGTTTAGTTCGTCTATATTGGTACGACATCAACGTTTTCTTTCCAATGAGATGTAACCTGGACCGGCAGGACTCCACCAGTAATGTGTGTAAACGATATGTTAAGGCTTCTTTTCAATTG
>NW_011342082.1:0-2174 GCF_000735185.1 Notothenia coriiceps
TCTCAGATATATACAAATATATAAAAAACATGTCTATGAAGTGTTTTGCTCTAAATACCAAACAGATCGCCCGTTCTAGCCATGCCTCATATCCCTCTATTTCACTTCCTGTTTCAAAAGTGCTCATTTTATGTATAATGCTTTAAAAAAAAAAGAGGAATTGATAAAAAAGAGGGGCGGAGCTTATGCCTGCTCATGCGGGACATTCTACCGGCAGATACTGCTGTGATGAAACGCCTTATCAAGGATTATTTCTGAAACAGTATGGAGCTCAAAGGCTTTCTCTCTTGCCGGTTATACCACAAGGTGAGTTCCTTTTTACTTCCTGCTTCTTCACACACATGCTCTCCAGTAGAGGTTAGCTCTGAGTGTTAGCGATGCTAATGTAAACACCGACCATATTACGTCCAAAACAGTCGGGCATTGTTTCTGATAGCAACGTTTCTGATAGGGCCGTGGGTCCACATTTCAGATATTACGTCATATCGGACGCAAATCTGGATCAGCTCCGTTGTTCCCCGTTTTTAGAGATTTGGGTACGGAGGAAAAGAGAGAGGGTTTTATTTTCTGACGCTGCGTGAGTTCCCTGACACACCGGGGACACATGTTAATGTATAAAAGACATCTACAAGTGTACTTTGCATGATAGGTCCCCTTTAAGTCATAAGAAATGACATTAAGCAGCAAGAAAGCTAAACAAGTGATGGTATTCTGCTTGATTAAGGTGGAACAAATTAATAAATGATCAAAAAATGTGTTTTTTCTGTCAATCAACTTTGTAAAAATGTAAAAATATGAAGCAGTAGATTGAAAGAATGCTGAGTGGGAATCTCCTCTTGGCACAAACTAACAGTTGGGTAGCAGTCCCAAAAAGTATTTTTAAGGTATATTTTCAAAAAGTGAATTGAAGTTTTAGAAAATAATTTATAGTTCAAACTTTTATTTTGGAATATATATGAGTAATTTAAGACATTTCTATGTGTGTGGCTTCCCCTGTCTGTCTTTCATTTCCCCTGGGTCTTCATCACCATCACACCTGAGCCCTAAACTGGGGCGGGGATCCATCAGGTCCCTCTCCAGTCCTCCTAAATGTTCCCCTTCCCCTCCACACGTCTGCAGTCAGGCTGCTCTCCGTCGCTTCAGCTTTCACAGCGCGGCCCTAACAGCTCTCTTCATTATTCGTGAGGGACACCGGGGACTGGCCGAGGGAAAGTGGGAAATCGAGCTAAGTGGTCGGAGCTGTGAGGGCGGATGTGTCGCCAAAATCTGGAATAATAGCGGGCGTTGCTAATCTCCCCGATGCAGCAGATTACAGACCTCCAGCTGGGAAATAAAACCCAATTAATGTTTCAAATGCTTTAACTGCTTGTGTCTCTTAAACTGCATCTCATGAGCAGAGGAGACGTGTTAGGACGCTTTGGAAATAGTTTGTGCAACAACAAAAGTTTGTATTTACAGTAAAGACATTTCAATTCAGTTTATATAAAGTGCAATGTGCCAGATGGGTAGAAAACAAGCTATCTGCTTAAACCCAGTGTTCCACACATCTCCTTGCTTATCAGGTTTCATTCTGTTGTGCATCTAGTCGACACATTCCATGAAACGTCCACATTACGTTTTTCCTGTGTATCTTGTGTGAAGTGTAAACAGGTCATTTCCTAAAACAGCGGGTTTTAGTCTTTATCAAATAATAATATTAGTATAACAAAATCCACATGTCTGTTATCCATTGCTTTTTTATGTTTTTATTAGGGCTGGGACTTTAACGCGTTAATTAAGATTAATTGATTACACAAATTAACGCATTTTAATCGCACTTATTTTTGCACCGCGGAACATTTCTCACTGGATGAGTTTCAGGGGTACCGATTATACTGGAGCACCAACTAACGTTCATGACTTCAAACAACAACAAACCACAGTGAACAATAGTCAAACATGGACGAAGAAGCTGATGAGACCGCTTTGGTTGGCCCCGTGGATGGGACATTTTGTTTTAAAAAACGGACGGATGGAAGCGTCAATAAGAGCACGGTTGTTTGCAAATTATGCAAAAAGGAATTTGCATATCACCGCAGCACATCAAGCCTCAAGTATCACCTCAATGCAAAACATATAGCAGCTAGCGTGGAAGCTAGCGTGGACGTTAGCCCGACTCGGAGTACAAGGACCCA
>NW_011342082.1:8661-14036 GCF_000735185.1 Notothenia coriiceps
GCAAAATAAAACATTAATAATTTTATGAACCATATTACCACGCAAGTGTGGCCTGCGCTACGCTTATTAATCGAGCTCAAAGAAAGGCCGACAGTCGCACAAATGAGCGAGTAAGTAGACTCAGTTGTGTGCGAATATCACGGCTTCGTCAGTCGCCTCTGACCGTAGCCCTGCATGGTTTCACCCGGACAGCCACGTGACGCTAGCCGGGTTGAAGCCATTTGGCCGTCCCCGCCTGACCGGTAGACTTCAACGAAACTGTCCGCTTGTCTCCAGGTGGCAAAGGGCCGTCGCTTCGAGGGGGGGCAACTGTCAAGTGACTAGATCGTGGGTACCCTTCACCGCAACATGGAATTATTATATTTGTCGAACAATAACGCACGTAAAAGAACAAAGCCTTTCACCGTTACCATGACTCTCACCTCCACAGGACTTCTAATCGCGGGACAATCCGTCGTTATGAACGGGTTGGAGGGTTAAAAGCGCCCTTCTGAAGGGGGTTAAAGTAATGGGAGAGGCCAAAAGGAGGGCCCCAGTATTAATGAGGGCGAAAGAGGGGTTAAAGACTGTTTAGTCTAATGAGTCCCTGACAAAGGGTGAGACCTGAAATAATGCGATGGTGGTAACAAACCAAAGGTACACCATCTCGCCGAGAAATCATAGCGGTGCGTTGACGCTTTCAGGACCTCTTCCCAGCTCTTTCTATCAAGGGTTGTCTTTTGTCTTGTTCTTAGCTGGTTGAGTTCGGGAGACGAGAGGAGGAAAGACATTTATGTCCAGTCGGGGTGTGGTATAAGGGTAGTTCCTACCACCGATGTCCGGGCGTTCCGTCACGTGAATGTCGGATGATATCGGTATAATTAACAATTACCATTATGTCGAGCCGCTGAGGTTGATCGAGGGGGGATCCGTCACCCGTCGATAGTGTCGCGTTACCCTCACTCCCCCCTTCCCCCCACAGGGCCACGGGGACGAGGTTCCCGTTGGTGTCCCGTGCCCGTATTCCCTCCACTTGAAGCCCCTGAAGGTTCATCGTCAGGGTGGTGAGGTTTAAAAATCCAGGACCAAGCCCCCTTGAACTTGGACCGCTGGGATGTCGAAGGTCAGTTCGGGGGATGACTAACTTGGTGACGGGGCCCTGTGCCTCCTCGGGACACCTGTTCTAAAATTAACTTATTAGATGTGGTATCGATACATGTTTCCTGTTTTTTCGAACTTAGAACAAAACCTACGAATTTATCTTTTCATTTTGGACAACTCTACTCTAGGTACGGTCAGTGTTGTCCCCAAATGGGTGCAGGGTGTGAACTCGAGTTTGTTTGTAGAGGAGGGGTGGCCACCAGCGGTGTTGTCGTTCTACCTAATTACAGGGTGGGATAGTTGGGGGTGAGATTTAATCTCTGGTACCCAGCTTGATAAAAGGGAACCCTCGTCGTGCGGAACAGCCGATTTTTTGCCCCGTTGTGGCAAAATAGTAGACGACTGGCTGTCCGAAGGAACCCGTATTAATATCGGGGTGCGCCGTGTAATAGCTGACCGTGCCCCGCCCTTCATGAGTCACGGGGAAGTGGAAAACTAATTAGAGGGGGACAAGGGACAAAGGTTTGAGAATAGTTTCATTAGATTCACTTTCTTTGTGTCGTTAAACTAGGACATTTGGTGTCCGTGATTCTGGACACGGTTTGTTGTGGTGTGTGTGTGTGGGTTGTGTGTGTGTGTACAGCGCCACTTTCAGAACAGGTAATGCACGCAAATAAAATATTTTATATTATTATTATTAATAATAATATATAAATAAAAACATCTTGTATTTTAGTTACACCCGCTATTGATTAATTTAGTCAACAATGGACCTTAACACCGTCCACATAGCTATAGTGAAATAATATAATCGAAAACATTAAGCCTCTTTGATTTAATAATCGGAGCTGATACCTCTCTGCCATCTCATATGAAACACTTCCTTATTTATCTTTGAATAATAATACCATAAAAATAAAGACGACTATAATACGGTCCTTCGGTCCTGAGATTAGCGCCTGCAGGCTCCATGGGCCTGTCAGCTCCGGAAAGCGCAAAATGCGCACATGAAGTGCTACGTCATGAACGCAAGAAATCATACCCTCATGTGATTGGCTTAGAATGAAGGAGACATCTGATTGGCTTTAGATAGAAACAATTACAAGTACGAATCGGGTGACCATCAGGGGAGCCTAAAAAAACCCACACACGAATGCACAGCGATCCGTGCACAGGAAGCGGTTTGTGTTTGTAGGTGCAGCGGTTTTAAACGGAAAACAAATATGTGAGGATCAAAAATACATATGTAAAAGTTTTTTCTGTATTTGGATTTTATTTACATGTATATGAAACGGAACACATTTGTGTGTGCATTGAAAAACACAAGTGTGGATCCTTCTGTGTGCATGTGTGTATTATGAGACTGTTCTGAGCCTATATCCTGGTGCTAGGATGGGTTAAAAGCAGAGGCCAAATGTCACTGTGTGTGCTGTGTGCTCTGCATGTGTGACCATTAAAGAAGGTTTGATCCCTCACAATGCTTTTTCTTCTTCTTCCTCCAACAGTGCAACACAATAAAACAGATAACGTAGTTAAATAGTGCAAGTAAATACAACTGTCCACACAGTTTCTGATCTGTAGAAGCTCCTCTCTGCTAGCAGAGTTGGTGTGGTTGGACAAGGTTAAAAGTAAACAAACACTGAAATAATACGAAAAAAGGCAGAGTTGGAGAAGCGCCAAAGACATCATCACCGGCGCTATCTTTGGCAGCTGAATGCTGAATTTGCGGTGAAACAATGACTTGGAAGTAAAAGGATTCATTTAGGGAACCTTATGGGCGTCTGTTTTCATGCTTGGCAGGTGCCATCAATGCTTCAGGTGATCTGGCTCCCATCCAGCTCTCCATATGGACAACAGGAGATGTGCATTGACCTCCTCTCAATTTTCCCGATTGAGTGACATCTTTTAATTGTATCGCTAAAACAGAGATGGAAAATAATGGAGGATATCACTCGGTGGAGCTGTGCCAAGTCCGTGCCTTCCCCCTTCTTTCCAGAGGAAGGGAGCGCTGGAGAATTGAGGGCTTATAACACCAGCGAGCTGAGGCTTTGCTCCAGTCATCATTTCCATGCTGCTTTACGTTGATTCCCTAATATCCTTAGCGCCTTGCGTAGGGATAAGCCCATCGTGCCGAAACATGGCTGTCATGCCTATAAACCGTTCACGGCTCTAAAGAATCCATTATGGCTGCTCCACAAACATGGGGACTCAAAGGGCCACTTTGCTCAAGCTCATTTACTCTTTTAAAGCGTATTTATTTACCCTTAGTGCTGTGGCGGAAGGGATCTCCAGTACACCACAATGCATCACAGAAGGGTGTAAAAGAGTGTATTTAAGCATGAGGGGTCATTGAATCTCACATCTTTAGTATCCTTAGCTGCATGTCTTCAGGAAGCACGTGTTGATCTTCAGTTTAGACATCGGCAGGCCTCAATCTGCAAAAATAAGTCAACATATATAGAGCTCCTTAAGGAAGACAATTATTTAAAACTATTTTCTATCAGTAAAAACGAACAAAAGGTGATAAATACACACAACATAATACCAGCTTTTGATATTCCTATACCCCTTTTTCCTCATATTCTTATTTGATATTATTTATATAAATCTTTATATATTTATATTCCTATTCCTTTCCCTACTTGCGTTTCCCTGTTTTATTCCCATTCTTATTCATATTTCAATTTCTTTCCCCTTTCCTATTCCCATTCTAGTCCCGCTCTCTTTTTTAAAATTGTTTTAATTTATTTATGTATTTATGCTGCGTGTCTTTGTTGTATGTTGTCTTTTCTGAATGTTTTGATGGCACCTTAAAATGAGTAGCTTTACTCTTCTTGTTTTACTTGTACAATGACAGTAAATAATTATATTCTATTTCCTTTTCCAATTCCAATTTCATTTCTTTATCCTATTGCCATTCACAACTCCTACTCTTTCTATTTTGCTACTATTAATGTGACAAAACTAGCACTATTGTTATCACTTCTACTGCTATGCTGTTAATATTATATAGAAAGATTCCACCAGTAGTGTGCTACGGTCCACTGTGTAGCGTCGGCTAACCCCCCACAGTTATCTTAGTGTGAGGTAAACCAAGATATTTGCTACGGTTCAGAGCTCTGTCAGGAATTACTCATCCCCCTTCTTCTACAAACCCTCACACAGACGCACACACACTCATTTGTAAATGATCAACAAGTCTGGTCATTGAGTGGAAATTAATTTGCCACTGGTAATGGATAGAGACATTTTGCTGAGATGCGTAAAAACAGCTGAACTGCCAGCGATTACCTGCTGGAATCAGCCTTCATCAATATCAGGATAATTACAAAGCACTTCTGGCAGTGCGTGAAATGAATGAGGCGTGCAAGAGATTGGGCGCCGGCCATAGATGTCTGCAGATATTAAGCCCCCCCCTCCTCAGAGCTGCTCCACAGGGGAGGGAGATACCTGAAGAGAGAGCAGAAGCTTCTTGTGGGTTCAGGAGGAAGTGTGAGACCCTTTCATAATAAAACTGTAGATTAGATGAATCTAATACAATGGCACAATCGTTAAAAGACTAGAAAAGGGAACGACATTGTGGAAGACAGAAAGCATCGCAGAGCATATAGCATCAAGATGACCCAAAACAGAAGGAATAAAATATAACAACTGCAGGAGCGGAAAAGGAATGGATTTAGTATAGAAAAGAATAGTTTAGTACAAATTAAAATTGAATAGAACTTAAAGGAAAACAAGTTAAAAGCGCAGAGCAGGAAATAAACTGCATAGAAACCTAAGAACATGAAAAAATACAACAATATGATCGAGAATCATGTCAAATAGGACAGAAGAGAAACAGGAAATGAATTTAAGATGATTTGAAAAGACAGCAAATAAGTAAATATAATATGTGTTAGAGCCAGTATTTCGTTTTTATAAAAAAGGCCACCTAATCGTGACGTAAACACAGACAACACAGTCAACACAGTCAACACAGACAACACAGTCAACACAGTCAACACAGTCAACACAGTCAACACAGACAACACAGTCAACACAGTCAACACAGTCAACACAGACAACACAGTCAACACAGTCAACACAGACAACACAGTCAACACAGTCAACACAGTCAACACAGACAACACAGTCAACACAGTCAACACAGACAACACAGTCAACACAGTCAACACAGACAACACAGTCAACACAGACAACACAGTCAACACAGACAACACAGTCAACACAGTCAACACAGTCAACACAGACAACACAGTCAACACAGACAACACAGTCAACACAGTGAACACAGT
>NW_011342083.1:0-1954 GCF_000735185.1 Notothenia coriiceps
ATCTAAAACATTTTCTATATACACAAAATAACCATTTCTCTCAAATATTGTTCACAAATCTGAAAAAATCTGTGATAGTGAGCACTTCTCCTTTGCCGAGATAATCCATCCCACCTCACAGGTGTGGCATATCAAGATGCTGATTAGACAGCATGATTATTGCACAGGTGTGCCTTAGGCGGCCAGCAATAAAAGGCGCACTCGAAACATTGCATTTTTGCTTTATTGGGGGGGTCTGGGGGGGTCCGAAAACCAGTCAGTATCTGGTGTGAGGGTTAGGATTAGGGTTAGGGTTAGGGTTAGGGTAATGTTGTGAATCGAGTGGCCCATGGTGGTGGTGGGGTTATGGTATGGGCAGGCGTATGTTATGGACGATGAACACAGGCCACTCGATTCACAACATTACCCTGGGAAAACAAAAAAAATAAATAAAAAAAATGGGAGCAAAAACAAAAGTGTTGCGTTTATATTTTTGTTCAGTGTAGTATTAAAAATATGCTCCCCCTTAAAAATTATACTATGTCAAAACGATATGAATAAAAATTCCTTATCGTTGATGCGGAAAAAAACTATAACGTTTTGTGATACTTGACCTTATGACATTTCAAGAGCTTTATAATGTGTTATTTTCATGATTATTAATGCTTATGTATACTCTAATGAAACAGTGCTATAAGCTGATTTGAATGCATTATGAATAGGTTTAAAAGGGATCATAGACATTGGGGCTAAACAGATTCTGAAAGTGGCAAATGTAAATAGAAAACCTACACTACAACATCGACCCATGCTGCACATCTGCATTACTGTGTTTACTTCCTGTGCACCTGTTGCAGATGAGCAGCAGTGGGTGACAGCCCGGCGTATGACCCATGGCGCTGTGCATTCAAGAGGACAGACCCTTTGGCAGCGTTTGGGTTCGGCTCCATCTATAAACAAGGCCACTTAATCAGTCAGCTTGCTAGGCCGAGACACTTTATCCCTCAGGCTGAAGTCACCACTAACCCTCTTTAAATCACGGCTCAGGCTCTCTGTTGACTCGCTTGTTTACTTCGTTTGGCACTGGCGACAAAACAGAGTACTGTCTCTGCTGTCTCAGCTCCCCGTCCGTGTGTCAATCTTACTCTCAGTCTGGTCTGTTTGAATCGAAACATTGCGAGCTAAAAAAGTACACTTAGTAGGCTGCAGACACACTTTGTTCACCACTGTCCCTGAGCATTCTCGAAAAACCCTTTAAACAATCCAGATGAGAATGTTAACCAGACATTTTAAATGTAAATAGGATACAATAGGCGTGTTTGCACCTATTGAATGCGAGTACTTTTAGCTGTACTTTTCCCGTTTAGTTCCGTTAGTGCCGAATGTTGCGTTCACACTAAAAAGAGTAGGCTACTTAGTTCCGAGAGCTTTTACCCCCATTTGTAGTGCCTGCTAGAGAGGTGTTACTATCCTGGGGAGAAGGAAGTACCAATTTTGATTGGCTGGGCGAATTGCAAATCACGCCCCGTAAAACTCTGAACAGTTTTGTGAAGCCGCCAGTGTATTTGCTGGCATTAGCATTATTAGCATTAGCATTAGCCCCACGCTCCAATGGAGAGAGACTAACTTATGGCAACACAAAAAAAAACACTGGGACTGTTGGAGTGATGAGGAGGTGTTGGTGTTCTGGGGATTTACTCGGAAGGCTTCAGTAGAAGCTGCTGGGACCCCAACTCCGGGGGACTTCCGGCCGGGGACTTTGGGTGGCAGTATACGCCGTGAAGTAGGGCTGTCCTGAATACCATTTTTCGGGCTTCGGATATTCGGTAGTAATCAGCATCTAATATTCGGTGCGGAGAGATTTTTTTTTTTTTTAATAACATATTTTTTCTCCAAAAGGTTTCATAACACGCTCCAAATCCGAGACACCTGACAACACGCTGTTAAGCAGAAGCGCAGAAAGAGCATACTATTA
>NW_011342084.1:0-4194 GCF_000735185.1 Notothenia coriiceps
GTGTGTGTGTGTGTGTGTGTGTGTGTGTGTGTGTGTGTGTGTGTGTGTGTGTGTGTGTGTGTGTATCTGTGACTTAATACATTACATTCAGGGAATGATATCAGATCTGTTTGTTTCTGTTCTCTAGTAGTCTAACATTTCGTTTTTCAGGCAGGTATTGTATGTTGCTTTAATGCGGAGATATGTGAGAGAAATATTTTCCTTTCTAAACGCCTGTTATCTGGCTCGATACAGCCCCACTTTCCTTCTGTCTTTTGCTCTCTGACATGAACACACACAGGGCCCTGGCTAACTTGTGGCCCCACGCAGTTATATGATGAGGCCGTCTGTGTCGCGAGCATCGACGACGACAGGGTGCTAGTTGAGCCTCAAAGCGGCGAAACTGTGGCGCGCACTGTAGGTGTGCCACATTTGCGCTTCAGGTGAGGCTCCCTCCGCACAATGAAGAACCCTCCGCAAAATGAAGAACCCTCCGCAAAATGAGGCACCCTCCGCGAGGTGAGGCCCCATGCAGTCTGCGTGATCGGCCTGTAGGGAGGGGCGGCCCTGCACATACACACTTATCATCTTACTCACTTTTTACAACACACATGCTTACCACTACAATGCCTTCTCTGGGCCGAAAAGCATCATAGAAAGTTTCACTTTAGCATTTTCACCTGGCTGCACACAGGTCACCTGTGAGCGCAAACACACAAACTCTTACTCCCTTACTATCTCTCTCTCACACACACACACACACACACACACACACACACACACACACACACACACACACACACACACACACACACACACACACACACACACACACACACACACACACACACACACACACACACACACACACACACACACACACACACACACACACACACACACACACACACACACACACGTTGAATGGAAAGAGGAAGCTTGATATCACAGAGGGACCACCAGAGAGTACTCAACTAAATCAATTATGAATGGCCCAACAGACTGTTGCTTCCCCCTCTCTCGCTCTTTTTTTTCTGTGTGTGTGTTTGTGTGTGTGGCCTGAGACCAGCACACTTTCATAAATATTGAACAGTTATCTTAATGCTTTCATTATAGCCCTACTCACAATGGCCGAGCTTTGTCCTTTTGACTCTTTGTTAGAGGAAGCTGGCCCTCTCTCAATCTCATCTGCTTATATTATAGCTGCTTGGTAGCCAGCTATACCTACTGCCCTGAATTAATGATAGGGACGGAGAGGAGTGGGGGGGCTGTGTGTGTGTGTGTGTGTGTGTGTGTGTGTGTGTGTGTGTGTGTGTGTGTGTGGAAGGAAAAGCGACAGAGCAAGAGAAGGGAAAAGTAAAGAAGGAGAGAGGCGGGGCGGCGTGTTGTGGTTGGCTGGATGAGACATGCACACCACAAACTATCTA
Source organism: Notothenia coriiceps (assembly GCF_000735185.1). Lineage (NCBI taxonomy): Eukaryota > Metazoa > Chordata > Actinopteri > Perciformes > Nototheniidae > Notothenia > Notothenia coriiceps. Next base: position 1,407 of record NW_011342084.1, read on the forward strand.
TGAATATATGTAAATATGATGGATGTGTTTGGGTCTAATTTCTCCAGCTGCCTCAGCTAACCCCATGTGAGGCGTATCGTGATGAAAACTGTGAACACTTCAATGTGATCTCAGTCTTCCATCACACGACCAGTCCCCACTGCTCTGTTATTGCAGCAACTTTAAAGATGAAGCCATAGAAGTTCCACTTTCAATTTTTTTTTGTTAACTGCACGCTGGTTCAACTGCTACTCCAGCCCTAGAAGGAGTAGCGGAATTAAAAACAAATCAACTTATTTTCTCACTGGAGATGCAGGAAGTTACGCTTTGGTAACTGCTGAAGTTAAAGTAATCTACATTATTGTATGATTAAAAGTTAGATTTTCCTCCTTTATTTCATTAAATGGCAGCATGAAACAGTTTACTTTAAAGCTTTTCCTGTACATGTTGTTTATAAGAGCACCAGTGTACTCGTTAGTTAGTATAATATGTATGATTATCCAACTATTTATATGTTATTTTCTGTCTCACTAACAACAGGTGGTGCTACACAAATAATTATATAAGTCTGCTAATAAAACAATGTTAATAAGTGTGAATGCAGGATATATTTAGAGGTGGAAGTAGTACTCAGACGATGTACTTAAGTAAAGGTAGCAATACTACAGTGTGTAAAACCTCAGTTACATGTAAAAGTACTGCCTTCAAAATTGCACTGAAGTAAAAAAAAAACATTTAATAACCTAGATCTCCAAAGTAACTAGGAACTTAATATGTAAAATAAATGTAGTGGAATAAAAGTATAGGGTACCATAATGTGAAAATAGTACTCAAGTAAAGTACAAGTACATACATGTTTTAGTTACTTGAGTAAATGTACATTACACCACTGATTATATGAAGGACATTTGGTCTTGCAGTGTACACAGGGAACATGTGCCTGCCTCCATTCTGTCCTCCCTAATTATTTCTCATTTTCCCAAGAAAGTTTCCTGTTCAATTTGCACGTTTGAATCACTGAGCTAAATGCTGCCAATGTATATTACCGGTACTTTTATTATTGCTACACTTTTAAAAGTCCAATGTTGGTCGTGACACCATTTGCCACTTCGAGGCAAACTCATGCAAACATGCTCTGCAAAAATATTTTGTGCGTATCCGAATCAATTTTGGAAGATGTGAGTCAAGCATGATAAGATATTTGCTTCTGTCTGCCTCCAGTGCCACTCTTAGACAGATGTCCTCGAGGCAACCGCCTATATTTATATCATCAAGTCTGTGCATGTCAGACTGGAGAAGACTGTCAACTCAGTGCCAAAAGTGGTCATGTGTGGAGAGGAGTGAACATGCTTAGTAAAAGAGGACTGAGCAGTTGTACGAGAGAGTCAAAGCTCAGAGGCTGCCTTTAGTTTCTCAGGTACACACAGACTCATGCCCACTCACTCACACACACAGCAATCAGTCAAACAGTGTCAGCTCTAACATTTCTCTTCGGAGTGTGAGTTCAGCTGTGTTCGTCTAATATTCTCCCAATAAACTGAGCACACTGCCACAGCAGGAGTGTGTGTGACAGGGAGAGAGAGGTAGAGAAATAGCTGCAGATAAAAAACTAGAAAAAGCGGGCAGAGTTAGTTTCTGTGTTTTCTGCACTTGTAAAAGTAGCAATCAGCCTGCATTGATTTCCCAGCATCCCATTGTGGTTTAGCGCAAGCCAAATTAATGGCCGATTACAACCCTTTAGCTCGCTTTTCGCAACTTTTTCTTTGCTTTTTCCATTTCCTTCACATTCGAACGATGTTGCTTTCTCTTTTTATCTTCATCCTCTGAACTACTTTCTTTCCTTGTCTCTACATTGGCTGCCTTTCTACTTCTCTCTTTTTCCTCCTGCCTTCTACTTTCCATCCTTCCTTTTTTACAACATGAACCTCGATTCAAACCTTGTTTCTACCAGAATCAGTAATATAGTAATATGTATATATAATGTAATATACACTAAAAATTAAACGGTAAATTATGGTACAATTTAAATATGATTTCATTTGGTTTGATTTCAGCATTTGTCTGTCATTTCCCTAAAGAGCTCTGCAGTAGTATTACAGTACAGGATGCAGGATGTCTGTCCTCGTATTCTCATAAACATATTTTTCAGCGCGTAAACATTTTTCTGAGTATTTTGTGGCAGAGCAGAGAGTGATTTTTCAGTGAAACCTTTCTACAAAGTTCTTGTGTGGGATTGGGTTATGAATCCACATGACAGGCCTGAGACAGAGCAAGGCAAGGCCACCACACACACACACACACACACACACACACACGCACACACACACACACACACACACACACACACACACACACAGGGACAAACACACACACACACACACACACACACACACACACACACACAACTTCTCTTTCTTTGCCCGTTGCTTGTGTCTTATAAACATAGCATGTAGAAACCAGTTTTCCGCTGACAGTGCAATCTCCAACAACAATAACAATCGCTTTTCTGCAGCAGTGGTGGAGCACAGAGCCGTGTGTGTGTGTGTGTGTGTGTGTGTGTGTGTGTGTGTGTGTGTGTGTGTGTGTGTGTGTGTGTGTGTGTGTGTGTGTGTGTTTGAGAGTTTGCGTGTGACTTCTAGGGGACAGAAGAAAAATGGGCAAGCAGAGACAATGGCAAGGAATACACTTTACATTGTGCTATCCTGCATGGGTCCCTGGAGGGTGCAACTGTAGGAACCAAGACATCTCAAGTGTGTGTGTGTGTGTGTGTGTGTGTGTGTGTGTGTGTGTGTGTGTGTGTGTGTGTGTG